>NC_136267.1:157458823-157583823 GCF_964187855.1 Myxine glutinosa | reverse complement strand
CTTCCCAGTGCAGGCCAACCACCAACACTTCCTTATCACTAAGACAGCATTTCACAACCACTTTCCCTTATACCCTGCCTTACCATCAACTTTTTACAACCCTTTGTCCTTCCTTCTTCACACTCCCTCCCGAACCTTGCCTCCAGACACAACTCACATGAGTCTCGAAGGCCAACTCTGCCATCCTCATGCAGACAAACAGTTTAACAACACCTGTTACAGTGAATATTTTCCCCTGCTCCCTCCCCTTACTCAGGAGCCATCATTTTGATAAAATAATTTGAGAACACGTCCCAATGGCAATCCATCCTGCTCAGCCTTGCGTGCTCCGAACATAACACTGGATTCCAACCTCCTTCTGTGAACCTGCAACCCCCAACCACACGGGGTGCCAGCCACCCAGATCCCCAGCAACGCGTCCCAACTTTAACACAAGACCTCCTCCACGAACAACATCGTCAGGTTGTGATCGACATCCCACATCACTGCAATCGACATCCCACTCATGTCCCCGACAACCTCGGTCTTGGGGGGAGACGGTCGCAGTGCGTGGCATTCCCCTCATGTCACCTACACCGCCCTCGTTCCCCAGTCCACACAACAGCAGCCTCCAGTGCCAATCAAACAGTGCCCACTCCATCAAAATCCATCAAACCCATCCATCCAAAAATCCATCAGACCCATCAAAAATTTTCTCAGGGCACACACCTGCCTCTTTGAAATCCATGTTTCAGAAATATAACTCCATGGCCTGCTAGGCGACCAGACAGACACAGGGACACACATCGGTGAGTTATCGCCGGCATTCTCAACCGGCGCCGGCACCATTCTCAAGTTATCGCCGGCATTCTCATTCTCAACACAGGGACACACAACAAATTATTTATTTTCGTAAATAAACAAATAATAAAAATAACCTGGTCTATTTATAAAAATAGTGGAAATAAATATTGAAAATAAAAATAGAATAATAAAATAGAAAAATAAAAATAAAATAAAGATAATACAATAGTTCTCATATGTCTTACCGTCCCCATCTCATATGTCCAGTCCCCGTTGAAACTTACTCAAAATATCCACCAATATCCACCAATCTTCACCCCCTATGCAAATCGAAGCACCCCGGACAACCAACAACCAATATCAACCACTGTAGCCGCCTTCCCGACTCCAGGCAGCCACATACAGCCACATACATCTCCACCCACGTCACACAAGACAACAGACAACAAGTGTGTCCACCACACAGAAACCTTTGGAAATGCAACAACCGAACTCCCAGACAACCAACAACAAAACATCCAATCCATCTCCATGGCTCACCAAGCAGCCCATTGTCCCTGTCTATCTCTTCTTTTTTTCCCCCATCTACACTGTTTACAGTGATTCCAATTCATTTTTTTAAAGTCACATCACATTAACCACATGGACCCAGAGCATATGTAATAACCACTCAAACTTAATCCAGCTTCACATACCGATTTCCCAAAACCTCGTGAAACTTCACTCCCATTCTGGAAAAAACCTGGACTAAACCCTGACTCCCTAAATAACTTCAGACCCATCTCCAACCTACCCTTTCTGTCAAAAGTTTTGGAACACTCTGTAGCCATTCAACTCAAACATCACCACTCTGCCAATAACCTGTATGAAACATTCCAACCCGAATTCCGCCTCAACCACGGCACTGAAACTGCTCTCCTCAAAATCGCCAATGACCTTCTCTCTCCTCTGATGCCGGCAACCTCAACATTCTCATCCTCCTCGACCTCAGCACCGCCTTTGACATCATCAATCACACCATCCTCCTCACCCTGCTTAGACCAGCTTGCGCCTATTAAACCCAAATCAGTTTCTTCCACCCATTCTGCTCCCTGGTTTACCCCTGAACTCCGCCTGATGAAAACTCGTGCTCGCCAACTTGAAAGACTCCGCAATAAAACAGGTCTCACAATTCACTCCCAAGCCTACAAGGACCACCTACAGCACTACAAAGATGCCCTCTTCCGCTCCGCTGCTACTCTCAAATTATCCACTCTGGCTCCAGAAAACCCAAAAGCACTCTTCTCTACAATAAACAAACTAAATAAACAAACAAATAAATAAACAAACTCTACAACGTGAACAAACAACCTCAAATACAACTACGAACAAACTCCTCAGCGCCCTGAACACCACCACCAGTCCTTTACAGTAAAAACTGCATTTCCTTCCTTTCATTCATCCAAAGCAAAATTGACAGCATCTACACCAGCTTAATCACCACAATTCGCTCCCCCTCAAGGTTCAGTTTTTGGCCCTTCCTCTTCATCCTGTACCTATCCCCCCTCGGTCACTTAATCCGTCGTGCACCATGGCCAATACACCATGGTCTCCAATTCCACTGCTTCACCGATGACATCCAGCTTTAATCTCCACCAAATTGAGCTCCTCCGCCATCTCCTGACAAACTGCATTACTGAAATAAAATCCTGGCTTCAAATCGACTTCCTCAAACTTAACTATGCTAAATCTGAATTAATCTTCATTTACCCAAAACCGCTTACCAAATCCACCCATAACTTTGCCCCCAACATCGACGGTTTCCCAGTATCCGCCTCCACTCACAACCGGAATCTTGGCACCATCTTTGACCAAACCCTCTCCTTCGACAAATACACCAAACAGATCACAAAGACAGCCTTCTCTATGGTTCACCCTCGATAATCATCAATAATCACCAAACCTCAATAATCCAATACGGTCAGAACTCCGCTGCCCGTCTACTCACCCATTCCCGGACCCGTGACCACATCACCCCCATCATTATAACTGAAACTGGCTCCTCATTCCCCAGAGAATCCAGTACAAAATCCTCCTTTTGACCTACAAAGTCCTCCATAACCTGGCCCCATCCTACCTGACTGACCTCCTCTCCAGACACACTGTAACTCACAGTCAGACAGATAACAGAGGCGTATCACAAGCCCCAACAAAGGACATCACCTATTAAGACGTCCACCACAACAACTTACAAATTTCAGAAACCGATATTCTTCTATCCACAAATTACGTCCACAATTTCAGTTTTAACCAACAATATATTGTTCCTTTTTCCGATTTAACTTCTATATCAATTCGTTGAACTAACACCCAATAGATTGACTCAGCCTGTCGCCCTTTCAAGGCTAGCGAATTCACTCTGACCTCATTCCCATTCCAAATCATTCCCATGATCTCAAATCATTCTCAAACATAGGTCAAATGAACTTCAAAAAAAAGGTCAAATTTCAAACGAAGAAAGGTCCATCTTGCCTCTGCAAGAACTCCCGCCAAAATCCCACAGCCTCTCTTGGGAGGCGTGCTCTACCATCTCCGTGCCTGGAACAATATCCTCCCAGGTACACCCATTCCGCTCCCAAGCTTCGTTACCCCCTGACCACAGCACACTCCCTACCTGGTGCACACCTTTCGCACGTGTGCTCGCTCGGCACATTCCTCAACACATCTCCTCGCGCCCACTCCTCTGTGACAACTCCTCCGCACACCCAATCACGTGCTCTACTACCAACTCAAGCGTGCATTCTTTCATTCCAGGTGTGCATCCTCTCGCACCTGCCACAACCAACTCGTGCTCCGTGTCACTCTCAGCACCTTCCCTGTGTCTTTGCACCGATGCATCTCCAAGATGCATTAGCCATTACGCAACCCATCCACACATCATTCGCCCGGCGTGAACCACATCACATACCGACAGTTGAAACCTCGACCGTTTTCATCCCTCGGATGAGCGTTCGTTTGAAAACGCGACATTTCTGCTCAAATTATTGAACACAGAATCTTGTTGAATTTCCAATACTCTCCCTGCAGCGCCCGTGAGGCAGCTTGTCCCACATTATCTGCCCTTAGAACCACATGCATTTTCATAACTTAGTGGGGCGGCTTAGCCCAAATATTCAAAAGAATTGTGCATTTTGTGATACAAGCACCAAATTTGGCACAAATGTACATTAATATGTTGCGAACATTTTCAGATATTGGGCCACTTGAAATTCCGTAATTTTTTTTTTCAAATTTTTTCAAATTTCGTAATTTCAAATTTTTCGGGTGACACCGTCACAATTTCGGTCTTCGAGGCTGGCCGATAGGCAAAGTGTGACCGGAAGGGACGAGGTTCTCCTGACCACGTGGCCCTCGATCTGGGAAGCGGGAGGCGTTCCATTGGTGGACGCGCCCCTCACGCCCGACTTTTGGGCGGCCCCGGCAGGCCGTTTGTTTTGACGTTCCGTGACAGGCCCCGCACCCCCACCTCCGGGCCGACCGGAAGCTTGTGTTGAGTACATCATACCTGAACAACTCAGTGAGGCAGAACACAGCAGTGCACACCAGGGTGACCCCTTCAGTGCATAAACCAATTAACCTGTCCACTGCAGGGCATATAGAAATGAAGTTATTTTCTGCATATAATAATAATATAGGTTCAGTTCTATATAACAATTTCTGTTATCACCACTACCACTACAACTACCACTACTACAAGCTTTGTCTGGAATTTTGTGGACTAACAGACAAACAGACATACAGACAAGCTGGGATCAAAACATTACCTCCTTCCACCATTGAGTGTAGAGGTAAACATCATGGAAATTATATCATGCCCTAGATTTAATTCATGCTTAGCCGTGTATTTGCTTCACTGGTTCACAAGGTCTTTTGCATACATGTAATTCAGACTCTCGTCTTCATTGCTGACCACACAATGTTCGCAACATATTAATGTACATTTGTGCCAAATTTGGTGCTTGTATCACAAAATGCACAATTCTTTTGAATATTTGGGCTAAGCCGCCCCACTATATCGGCCGGCCTCGAAGACCGAAATTGTGACGGTGTCACCCGAAAAATTTGAAATTACGAAATTTGAAAAAATTTGAAAAAAAAAATTACGGAATTTCAAGTGGCCCAATATCTGAAAATGTTCGCAACATATTAATGTACATTTGTGCCAAATTTGGTGCTTGTATCACAAAATGCACAACAGGTTTGCTATGCTGCTACACTAACTTAATCTTACCACCATCGCTCAAATGCAAAGCCAATGTCCGGCGCATCGATCAACACAAATGCATCGATGCATCTTCCAGCCGCCACTCCGCTCCTCGATCTTGCAACTGCTATTCTATATTTCATCTGCTCTAGACAACCTCATCTACCTCAATCAGGGATCTCTCTGAATCTCATCATTCACACTGTACCTCACTTACTGTATGAACAAGACTTCCTGTTATTCCATCTTAAACAATGTATTCCTTATTACAATCTACAATGCATGGCATGTCGCAGGCGCCCACCATTCTGACATGGCATCCAGCACACCGCATAAAACACACACGAACGTCTCCCTTGCTCACCGACACTCAGCAAAGTCGCAATGACCCACAATGCATCTGGGCACACATCCTCCGAGCAACCTCATAGCAGTATTCTCCCCCTGTGCGGGACACATCCCCTCTGAGAGTAGGCAAGTTATCACCGGCACTCTGAGCAAATCCCATGCTCCGAACCCAATTCAACAAACTCAAAACCCCGGCAGGGCTCGCATTTCCCAATTCCCATCCAATGAAATGGAAATCACGGAAGTAAGTTACCAAAATACCTCCCCTCCAGATCAAAGGTGTGTATTTCGCACCTCTGACAGCATTCCACACCAACAGAACTTTAATTAAACGAATGTCGCCAGGGTCCTCGGATAGACGATAAAATCGACACACACACGTCAATGACGAATGCACAATACACACGACAAAAATCCGATTTAAATTCAGAGATCACCGATCGACCTGGCACAACCAACTCAACGCGACGACGCCACGCCGCCCCCCGTCCCGGCGCGCACCCTCGTGCCTCCACACGAATCCCAACACTCCCGCCTCGCGGTTTCCTGCAAGGGCCGTTGCCGCGGCAACCAGCCTGCGCGCCGCTCTATTCGCGTTCACGGCGGGGTTTACCTCGAGTCGGGACGTGAGTTTTTTCAAACGAGTTTGACAGCTGTCATAACAGTCCGCTGTCAAAACATTGAGCTGTCAACATAGTTAGCTCTCAATCAGTCAGGGATATACCAATACACGAGTCGCCAATACACAATATAATCGTTGATTGCATCCTCTCCTGTCACACTCTGTACCTGTCGCACACCTTACCAGCGGCCTCTCACGAACACCCAGGTCTACACCAACCCCAAGCCGACTGAATCTCCCCTCACACACTTCAATGTGCCCGCTCGCACACCATAAAAGAACCGCCAGACCATCCGTTCGCCTCTCGTCCCAAACAAATAAAAATACACACGTCAATTACCGAACATCACCAGGACCCTCGGATGGATGCCAGAATCGGCAATCCCGGTCTGGATTCCCGCACCGCAAGCGGCCAATCACAATGATTCGAAGCCCACACAGTGGTGTTGCACATCAAGTGGTCATCAAAATCCACATTCGTTCATGTTCCTCATACCACGTGACTGTCAAACCGGCTCGCATTTCATGCGTTTCCTTATATCCGACCAACTTGACACTAACCACGTACATTCAGAGCATCTTGTGCAACAATCCACATTCATTCGTATATGTCTCATTTCATTCTGAGGAAAAGGGGATTTTTGGGACAAGGGGAGGAAAGGGGTGAGAAGGGTGAAGCCGGGGAAGGGGGGGTCAGGGGGGGCTCGCTGCGCAGGGGGTGTTGCCTGAAGCCCTGGGACAGAGCTTAGGGCTTGGGGGGTAGGGGTTTGATCTACCTAACCCCTCCATGGGTCTTGATCTTCAACGAGCGACATTGGTCGCTCCCTGGCTCGCTTACCTATCTTATTTCCTTAATCGCCTCATCCTGCACATGCAATTAGTTTGCCTGCTTCCTCAGGCCATCGAGAGCCGAGAGGCTCGCCCGCCTCACAGCCCTCTAGCCTAACTCCAGAGGTACCCCTGTCCCACAACTTTCTACCCTAACTCCTAGCTTTCTAGTCTAACTCCTAGAGGTTCGCCCGCCTCACAACTTTCTGTGTGCTAACCGTATCTTACCTGTCCAGCTAACCGCCAGGTAATCAGGCAACCTTACTCCTTATTCCCGAGAGATCTCTCCTACATATAGCCGCCTAATCAGAGGTCTCTCCCGCATATATGCTAATCATACCTTACTTTTGCCGGTGTCCTTATGACGCTTCTAACCTTACTTTCGAAACCAGTCTATTCCTTATCCTCGGCGCCCTCTTGGGGCACCTTACTCTCCCGTCCCGTAACGTTACCCTGACGAATCCTATAAACAGCTCAGTTGTTCTGGAGCCCAAAAACGGCTCGTTCTTAAATTTTGTTCGAGGATCAGGCTCGAAGCAGGAAACAGGCAAACGACACCGAGCGACAGAGTGAGTTCCAATTTAGCCTAACATCCCAGTCTATAACAAAATAAACCCAAGGCTCACCTCACCCAGACCGATCAAACCAGCTGGTGTTTTTTCCCACTCACTCGCGCCTGGAGCCGCGTCCCGAGTCTGCCGGAGCTGATCTCCTGCCTGGCTCGCCATTTGATGGATCCGTGACTTAGGACTCAAGACTCATGATTGAGAGAAGGAACAACTGAGATATTTATTTGATTCATCAAACACACAAGCTTGTGGAAAGCAAAATGCATAAAACTGAGGCCCACAAGGACCAGGATTCCAACATGATGCTCTGAAATAATTCGGTCGAGTTTCACTTTATAAAGGGAATATTGGGGTGTGGTTTTTGGCTCAAGACAAAGAGAAGGACGGAGTGGTCTTCGGTGTCACTCATGGGTCAACCATGTTGACGATTCTCTAGAAACCAGTTAATTGAGGGAAAGTTCAGCAAGTCGTTAAAATGTCAAACATGAAAGTGATATAACGCAGTCCTTTAAGGGGGACTGGGAAAGATAGGTTGGTCTTCACAGAGGGATTATATCATCAGGGTCTGGATTTACAAAGCATATAACTTTTTATAACAAGTTTCCAAAGAACATTTCGACAGTAAGAGAACATGCCATCACAGTAACTTAATTCTTTAACAGGAAATATAATGGATAAGGTTTACAAAGCAACACATACAAATTAGTTATTTTTGGTAATTGAGCAACATCTTTAGCCTAATACTGGGATAACAGGTTTCCAAAGAACATGAAAGTATTATGAGTATACAGAAATCAATCAAAAACAGAACATTTTCTTGTTTATACTTGGTAATAGGTCAAACGATAATAGAACACAAGGGGGGAGGTGGGGGGGGGGGGTCTGAACCCCCACATATATATATATATATATATATATATATATATATATATATATATATATATATATATATATAGATATATATATATATATATATATATATATATATATATCAGTCGTTTCTGAGGAACGGGCTCATTTTAGCTGAGGCTAATGACTGTACCTGAGTTGTTGTGTTGTCATGATTTACACCAATCATAATACAAACAATTACTTTGCACAAATGTATTTGTTGTGTTTGTGATATTACATTTTTATAGGCAATTTAGGTTGAAGATTTAGGTTGAATGTTTTTTTTCAAGAAAGAACCCCTCAGCACACACATAGGGGAGGGGTAGGTGCAGACTGGAAGTTTGGGACGATGACACCTCACCACCACGTAATTCAAAACACCTCACCACCAAGTAATTTAAAACACCTCACAGCCATCAAACACGTAATAAAAACACCTCACAGCCATCAAACACGTAATAAAAACACCTCACAGCCATAAAACAAGGAATAAAAATACCTCACCACCACGAAATTAAAAACACCTCACAGCCATAAAACACGTAATAAAAACACCTCACAGCCATAAAACACGTAATAAAAACACCTCACAGCCATAAAACACGTAATAAAAACACACCACCACAAAATTAAAAACACCTCACAGCCATAAAACACGTAATAAAAACACCTCACCACCACAAAATTAAAAGCACCTCACAGCCATAAAACACGTAATAAAAACACCTCACAGCCACAAAATTAAAAACCTCACCACCACGTCATTTAAAAACACCTCACCACCAACTAATTAAAAACACCTCACCACCACGTAATTATAAATACCTCACAACCACGTAATTCAAAACACCTCACCACCATGTGATTTAAAAACACCTCACCACCATGTGATTTAAAAACACCTCACCACATCATTTAAAAACACCTCACCACCACATAATTCAAAATACCTCACCATCACGTGATTCAAAACCACCACATCGTTATTAAAAACACTTCACAACCACGGAAACAAAATTTTGAGGGAGTCGTTAAGTGACAACACAGACACTGCCCAGATGTGTCGACATGTAGATAAATGACTGTACCCGAGTTGCCGTTTTGTCATGGTTTAAACCAATCATAATTCAAAAAATTATTTTGCACAAATGTATTTGTAATATACGTGATATCACATTTTATAAACAATTGAAGTTGAAAAGTTAAGTTGAAAAAAAAAAAATTCCCAAACAAATTCCCCCAAAAAAAAAAAAAATTGGAAATTTTTTGGGGTGACCGTTTGGGCTGCTTTTCATGCAGGGGGCTAAACTGACCTGGTGGTTCTGAATGGAAACCTGATCCAGTTCAAGTACAGGGTCATTCTGGAAGAAACATTGCTTCCATTTGCTCGTGCAGCCTTTCGAGGAAACTTTGTCTTCCAAGATGACAATGCACGGCCTCATCGTGCTCGCATGATCCAACACTTTCTTGCTGACCGTGGTGTAGAGCATATGGAGTGGCCTGCCATGTCCCCAGATATGAATCCGATAGAGAACTTGTGGGCAGAATTAACGCGTCAAATCGACAACTTGGACCAGCAGCCTGCCTCTGTGCGTGATTTGCAGCAGGCTATTGTAACTGCATGGCAAGCGATTCCTGTCCAAACCTTGGCAAATCTCGTGAACAGCATGTCTCAACGTGTACATGCTCTCCTGAATGCTCGTGGGGTTACACGAAGTACTGAACTGTAATTTTACTGTCCGTAATCCCAGTCGTAATTTAACTTTTGTTTTTGTTGAATTTTTTTTTGGCTAATGTGCAAAATAAAGAGATCCTTCTGGAAAACGTACAGAAGTTTAACACAGTACTGTCTGTGAATTGAGTTCGATATCAGTTTACATCACTTCCAAGGATCAATTTATTTGCTTCAAAATGTCAAATGTGGTTTTTGTTTCTTTTAAAGGTCACATTAACAAAATCTAGAATAATTTCAACATAATTCCAATGAACTTTTGGTTCTAAGTCATCTTGAAAAGTAAGTTCACCCCCACAAAAAAATATTCGATATTAAATGCCAAGTCTGTATGTATATATATATATATATATATATATATATATATATATATATATATATATATATATATATATATATATATATATATTCATTATATTATACATTATATATATATATATATATATATATATATATATATTCATATATATATATACATTATATATATATATATATATATATATATTCATTCATATATATATATATATATATATATATATATATATATACATATATATATATATATATATATATATATATATATATATATATATATATATATATACTGTATATATATATATATATATATATATATATATGAATGAATGAATGGTCGTTTTAAGGCCATTTTCCCCGCTAGAGCGGGGGTTAGCCTTGCGGGCCCCATGACAATCATGGTTCCCTGTTTGAGGCAATGTTTTCATGGCCGGATGCCCTTCCTGACGCAAACCCTTGGTTACACTCCTACGATGCGCAGGGATACAGTGTACCTATTCTAAATCTGGATACAAACCATGATCATTCATCCCAGCAAGCTGGTACTCAATTTGCCGACCTCGGAAGGATGACAGGCTGAGTCAACCCCCCTGGCGTTAATTCAGCGATGGACCGGGATTCAAACCCAGGATCCTGGCATCCCAAGCCGGCACCCTAACTGCTAAGCCAACACCAACATATATATATATGTATGTATATATATTGTCGTGTTCCTGGCGATTAAAATCTTTCCAAGGAACAGATAGACGAACAAACTATTACTCCAAGGTGTTCATTAAATGTGGAGGAGTTAATGCACGCGGGGGGTGGGGGGGGGGAGTGGAGAAGGAGGAGGAGGGGGAGGATGCTGAAGAGCACTTACCTGCACAGATCCCACCGGCAGTCCTCAAACATGGGGAAAAAAACTCACACGAAACGGATTTTAAAATGTCCAAAAATACTGGCTTCATTAAAAGAAATGCCAGAAATACAAAATAAAACACGGTCAAGTAAATTCATAAATTGGGACTTCCCCACAACATACTTGAAATACGGACACAGGGAAAGATAAAATAACTGGAAAATAATTGTGTGTGTGGGTGCACTAAACTCCTACATGTCACACTTGTTGGGTCTCGTCAGGGGTCATCAAGGTCGTTGGCGGGAACCGCTCGCTCCTGTGCTACTAGGCCTCCGCACGCCCTCGCTCACGAGGCCGCGCCCACCGGTGCGCAACAGGCCTTCCGCGTGAATCGAACAGGCTGCGTGCAGCTCGCCCCTCCAGCCGGGCCTGTCCCCGTCGTTCCCGGTGGGAAGCTGCAGCCCTCGGTCCGCGGCTCTGCCCTTTACCTCTGCACGTCCACCAGTGGTGTCTTCGAACACGGCCGGTCCGATCACTTCCTCGAGCCTGTGGTCCAAGCACGATCGTTCGCTTTATTGTCCAGAATGAGAGAGACAAATGCCAACTGCCACGATCCAGACCAGACGCAGAGAGCAGAGGGAAGCAAAGAGGGCGAACAGAGGAAGCGAAGAGAAGAGTTAATGTCCGCCACTGCATCCTTTTATCACCCATGCTCTCACGTCATCGGCCCTGCTTCACCAATCAGCGAGTCCCTTCTTACCAGTCCTGTCAATCAAGAACCCTGACCAACCACGGCTCCTCGGCGCGTGGCCTCGGCCTGCCCGTCCTTTGTGTGCCTCCCAAGTCGGGGTTGCCAGCTGCAGGGCTCAATGCATGACTTCCGGTAGGTTTTTATTAATGAGTGTTTAAATGTGGGATTCTAGCCCTACGTGTCTATGGTGCAGTGCCAAAAGAGACAAAGGAATAGATACAGAGGTAACGACGTACAAGGGATAATTTTACCCATAATCCCTGAGCTAATTAGCACAAGAGCCACCCTTCGTATGGCCACACATAACACTTAATCCGAACACACGACATACCGGATCCCTACTTATTACATGGTGGTTCTTCTTCTTCACGACAATCAGAGCATGCTAATTTATGCAAATCTACCTGAACTAAAGTAATCACTGCCTACCCCTACAAACGTAACAACATGCATATATAAATATTTATATGTATATATCAATAGATATATTGATGCGGATTTGAGAATCCCGCACGTTGGTAATTGTTTGTAAATATCATCCTCTGTAAATAATGTAATAATTCCTTGTAAATACCTCCATTAATTGTAAAGATCAAAGGGCGTCCCCTTAGTTAGTCCATCACACACACGTAGAAAATCATAGGACCTTCTAAATAGTTATCTCTTTATTATATGTCAGTATAAGGCTCTGTTTTTCCACTTGTTCATTGCATTGCACCGAATCAAATAAGATAGGTCCCCTTCAAGGATTTCATTTCCCAGCAAAACTCTCTTTCTCCGTGCAAAACAGCTTGACAAGCGTGGGGTGCGCGCCCTCTCAACTGGCCCTGGTTTGGAAGCGGCGTTCGCCGCCATTGCGAACATGTGCTCCGTGCTCTGTTTGGCCAAGAAGGGCGGGGTTGCCGAGAAGAGACAAGCCCGTGGCTCGCCACGGGGGCGGGGCTGTTAAGCTCTATGCCCAAATAAGGATACAAGCCCGTGGCTCGCCACGGGGGCGGGGCTGTTCAGCTCCAGGCCCAAATAAGGTTACAAGATCGTGGCATTGCCATATAAGGCCACAAAACAGAGAACGGGGGCGGTACCCAAACGGCCGAGGGCGTGTCACTTGATATATGCATGCGACCATCGCGCACAAAAAGGCTGGTACGTGCTGCTGAGTTGGTTCAAGGCTGCAGCTGGGCTCGACGTACGAGGAGGAAGAGGATCTGGAGAGGAAAATCCCAGTGTTACCGACAGAGAGAGAGAGTCGTGGGTCGGAACGGAACCTCGCCAGCTGAACGAACCTTCTGCCATTCCTTTCATCCCCCATTCGTGTGAGTCTGCTCGTCGTCTGTCCTCTGTGTTGTCTAGGTTTTTAAGTTAAGTTTGTATAAGTATAAGTTGCTCTGTGTCTATCTCCTTGTAAATTACTTCGTTTCTTCTTCCTCTTTGGTTTTTTTGGTGTAAATAATAATAAATCCTGTTATTTCTTACCTTTGGTTTCTTTTTCCTTCACATCCGATCGTCTTTGTGATTTCCCCATTGAGTACCTGTGGTGCGATTTTGGCCAACGCTTTATGAATCGGGTTTAGTCTTTGTTAATGGCTCGAACGTCGTGTTGCTAAAACCGCTCGGCAACGAGAACATCTAAAACCGGGGTTCGAGCGGTACTTGTCTCCCTGTTCTGCGGAGGGATGGATAAAGGTATTCGGGATAAACCCTGGACCCATAACCCTGATCCGTTCTATCCCGCGGGAGAGCGTTACAAGTACCAGGACTGGTGGAGACGGCCAGCTTAACAGGACAAGGGGATTACCCCCCCCCCCTCCTTGCTAACGGGAGAGCCGTCCCCCGTTTCCATAACAATTGGTGTCGAGGAGTTGGGATTCGGACCCGAAGTGCGCTTAACGCACTCAAAGTTACGAGTGGCCAAAATTTTATTTTATATCCTAAATTTTAAAATCGTGCCATAGATGATCAAGGCGACCGGATGCCGGTAGGGGAGTTAGAGGGGGTAGAATCGACCCAGGATCCCAGGGAGGAAGTGGGAATAATGGAGGAGGAGCGCAATACGCATTGGGTTGCAGGGGTTTCAGGTGCACAAGATGGCGGCACCACACACGAGGTTGGAGGCGCACAAAATGGCACCTCGCACGTGGGTGCGGTAGCCGAGCCCGCTCTACCAGCGGGCTTTGACATGCAGGGCCTCATGGCGCAGCTACAGGCAGTCATCCAAATGGGGAATATGGGATTGAGAAATGAATTGGGAAACCAAATTGAAGGGATGGAAAGCAGAATGAGGGACGAAGCGAGGGGTACCGGTGAGCAATTGAGAGACGGGTTAAGTAATATGGAAAATCAAATTGGGGAATTGAGGAATGACATGGGAAATCAAATAGGGGGGCTAGAAGCTAAATTTGAGGGTTTAGACAATAAATTTGAGGGGTTAGACAACAGGTTGGAAGGGCTAGAAGGTAAATTAGGGGGACAATTGGAGGACATGGGTGACCAAATCGGGGAAGTAAACGAGGGGTTGGCGAGGGGGCAAGCCACATATGAGGTAAGGGAAGCCGAGAGGGAGGTTAACTGCAGGTTGAGCGAGGGGGTTGCGGGGGGTGCACGACGAGGTAACGCGGATTGAGAAGCGCTGGTTGAGCGAGGCGGAGCAAAGCGCGGTTAAAATGACGGGGTAGAGATCGCGACCCGGGGTGTGGGGAAGCCGGCGACCGCTGAGGTGGAAGAGGGAATTTTAATAAAGCCAGCGGTCGTCGAGGTGAATAAAGAAAAATAAGTAGTGGGAATTGAAATTGGAGAGACCGGGGGCTTAGAAAAGCACTCGCGGCAGGGAGAGATGGATAATGTGCAAAGTCCGTGCTCACACCTTGATGCCGTGCTTATCCCCAATAAAGATTTGCAGGTGTTGGAGCAGGGAGGAAGAAGAACCCCGAAGGTGAGACGGGCTGTGCATGGTGCTAAGAGGTTTTTCGGCAGAGTGTTTGGCGCGAAAAGAATTGTCGTGCGATTGGGGTCGCCATGGCACCCAGGCGTTTGTGGGAGGTCCGGGGTGCGTGGTGTGAGAAAGAATACCGCGCGTGTAAGAAAAAAGTGTGCATCGGAGAGTGAATGCGACACAGAGAGTGAGAGCGATACGGAGTGTACGTGCGGTGATGAGAGTGATACGGAGAGTGAAATGGATGAGGAGCGGGTGCGAGAATGCACGCTTGGAATGGTTGAGAGTGTGCGAGAACGCACACCTGAGTTGGTTGTGGCGCGGGTGCGAGAGGGCCCATCGGAGCGCGTGAGTGGGTGGATGCACGAGTGCACCCCCATGAGTGGTACGGAGTACGTACCGAGGGAGAGTGCGCAAGACGGTGTGCAGGAGGTATGTTAAGGAAGTGTGCGAACGACAAGTGTGCGCAAGAAGGTGCGCGAGAGGTGTGGTGTGTTACAAGGAGTGCGGTGGTGGAATGGACGGAGTGTGTGGAATGCATGAGAGGCGCTGAGACGCCGGGCTTGGTGAGTGTAAAAAGGGTCGCGTATGCGTGTGAGCATGCGAGTAAGGCATCGACGTGGACCGGAGCAGCGGTTAGACCAACGGTTAGCCGTAGCCGACGCGAGTTCTCGGTCCATGCCGGGCTTTGGGTATTGCGGGAGCCCGCAGGGATCGGTGCAGCGTTGCTTCTCTTCGAAGCGTCGTGCACGATCCGGGCCTGGCCCCGCCCCGCACGGTCGAGTCCGGGCCTTGCCGGGCAAGGCGACCGGTCCGGTTCAAGGGCAGGTAGGAGGGACCGGAGCGGTGCCCCCTTGTGGTTGCGGCATTCCGGCCGGGCGAGATTGAGCCATCGGGCTGGAGACCGCAAGGATCCGCACCGAGATGGTGCGTGGAATCTCGGGCCAAGCATGCCGCCTCCCCAGAATCGTAAATGCTGGACGGACCCAACCTACGGTAGACAAACCACCTGAAGTCATTGCTCGGCTTTGCGAAGCCGGGCTTTGAGAATGTAACGACGTACCGAGGCTCAGAATAATGGACGAGTAGGGATAGGGAATATGATTAGCAGTGAAAATTGATGAGCAAAATTTGATTGGCAGATGATTTTGGATTGGCAAGAATTGGAATTGGATGGACAAAATTGATAATGGGAGACGCCCGAGGTGGAGGGATGGCAAATCCACCATCCCTCACATACCCCCCCCCCCCCCCACCCCCTCTCCCTGGGCACATGAGCACTAGTTATGGGGTTATGGTGGTGAAAACCAAGCCAGGGAGGGTTTGGATAATATATAGGGATCTAGAGAAATGACCATAGGTAACGGTAGAGGTATGTCGCGACATTGTACAGGTAGTCGGGGACGTAGCATAGGGTAGTTGGATTATAACGACGAGGGAGCACAATAGCATAAGGGGCGACGGGGAAGCGCGAGTTTCAGAAGGTAAGTAGTCAGCTTAGATGATGCAGTGTGTTTGTGGTTTATTGAATGAGGAATTGGTATGGAAGTTTTTGCGGGTGAGCATGTTGAGCAAATGAGGAATTGAGGGGCAATGCTCGGGAGAGATGTGTGTATGAGCGTGGGAGAATTTGGGTGCCTGAGGCAATAGTTTGGAGAGTTAGAAGTGTATTGCGAAAAGTGTGAGGTGATTGTGAGTTGTATTGAGCGTGGAAGTGTATGGAGCAGTGTATGAGGATTAATTGTGATTGTGCGTTGTATTGAATGAATGAAGAAGCCTGGGAGGAAGGAGGGTGCAGGAAGCACCAGGTGTGTGGGCACAGGTGTGCAAATCCAGATGAGAATGATTGTGAGGAATAAATGGTCTGGGATAAATGGAGTATGGAATGGATGGTGTGGAGTGAGTATGGTGGAAAATGTGGGCATATACCCACATATATATATATATATATATATATATATATATATATATATATATATATATATATATATATATATATATATATATATATATATTTGTATCGTGGATGTGCGGAGTATCGTTGAGAGAGAGGAAGACAAATGATGAATTGCGAAAGATGATGGGAATATTGCCTGTGATTGATGCTGTGAAGAGGAACAGGTTGAGATGGTTTGGTCATGTATTGAGGAAGGATGAAAGTGACTGGTTGAGAAGAGTGATGGAAGTTAATGTAGAAGGAAGTAGAGGACGGGGAAGACCGAGAAAGACTTGGCTAAAGATGGTGGAAGAAGAAATGCGGGCAAGGGGGTTAACAAGGAGAGATGCAGAAAATAGGGCAAAATGGAGAAGATTGTCATGGGGACCGCAAGGCTAACCCCCGCTCTAGCAGGGAACATGGCCTTAAAATGCATGTTGTATATATATATATATAAGAGCTCATATATATATATATGAGAGCTGTTGGTCTGTGTGTCTCTGTTGCCATTTCTGTCAGAGATAGCAGAACGGATCTTCGTCAAACTTTCAGAGGTTCATCATTGAGTGCCTGGGAGTGTTTTAGGGAATATGTATTTTATTTTATTTTTGAAAAAAAAACAAAAGTTCGTTTTTTTGGATTTTTAAAAATCGTTCCATATTGCCTAAGCCTTTTTGATGAATAACAGTTATATACAAGTCCACATACGTATAAATAAATACAAAACGATCACCAGACATTTGAACACAAATAATAAAACAATTCCGGAAGCGGTCAAAGTTGGTGGTAAGGCTTCTTCTTCTTCCTGAGCGTCATCATACTTAACACAGAAATGTGTTCAATGGCACATTCACCAGCATATATTCAACAAAAAGGTAAAATGATAATTTTACATTTGTGATGGATTCTGATTTGGATGTAATTGCTTTTCCATTATATTTACCCTCATTTCAAATATGTTGTAGCGGTTGCCGCTGAGCATACACAATCGCCTTACACCTGCCAAAGACGCAACCAGGGAGCGATCACTGTACCGGGCTCGACCAGGCCGCCCGGGCATGCCCAGACTCGCCTTTCCCGGGCATGCCCAGACTCGCCTTTCCCGGGCTCGCCCAGGCCGCCCGGGCATGCCCAGACTCCCCTTTCCCGGGCAAACGCTCCGGCATGACGTGTTTGATTGTGCTTATATATACTGCTACCCGATAAACGGGCTTGACAGAGTGTGCTGGGTTCTGTTACGAATAAACAAGCTTTGAACTCAACCAAATGGCCTCGTTCTCTCGCCGTCCACGACTCCTAAACTGGTGACCCCGACTACCCCCGAACGGATTCGGGGGCTGCAAACGAACATGGCAGTTTCGATCGCACTGCCGGAGTTTTGGAATGTATATATATATATATATATATATATATATATATATATATATATATATATATGCAATTTTCTGATTGCATCTGATCAGTGTAAACGTCATAATCACACCACATACATGGCGGAGTGATACCTCATTTAAGAGCTCTTGGGCCCACACTGTGCATGCATAGGTTTAGAAAATGTTTTATTCATGCAATCTTGGCTTGTATTCATTTTTGTTTTGTACATGGTGTATATGCTTAGAGTCGTTGGTCTGCACATCTGCAGGAAGTAAAAAAAAAAAAAAAAAAAATTCTTAGGTCAATCTGTCTATCTTTATATTGAAATATATAAAACCAAAAAACGCAGTTGGTGAAGCCGTCCGTCCATCTGTGGATTCGTCCATCCATTTAGCCATGCGAATATACATCTATTAATTACATACTGTTTGAACATCTGTTACATCCTGTCTGTTCATTACGTGTGTCTATTAATTATATCCTATTGGAATGTACCTTTTGAACCTTTAGACTGCTGAGGCCCCGAGACCTTTGAAGACCCTTTAAGACCACCATGACCACTAAAGACCTTTAAGACCACAAAAGCTCCCCAAGACCCTTAAAGACCCCTAATATCCTTCAATACACAGAAGACCCAGAGGACACTAAAATACCCCACGGACTCCAAAGATCTAAAAGACTCCGAAAACCCAAAAGATCCCGAAGACCAAAAAGACACAAAAGATTCTGATGATTTTTAAATACCCTGAAGAGTGAACACCCAAAAGACCCAAATGACGCAGAAGATTAAAAAGACACAGAAGATCAAAAAGAGCATGAAAATCCTTAAATACCCCCAAGACCAAAGACCTTAAAGACCCTTAACAATCCCGAAGACCCAAAAGACCCTTACAGACCCAAAAACTTAAAAGACCCAAAATACATGTCCCTGTTCTCTGCTGTTGTACTTGTGTGCTTCCCTCTCTCTCCCCATATTGTCTCCTGCTCCCTTTGTTGTATGTTTTGTGTGTCCGTTTGTTTTTTTTTGTTTTGTTTTTTTGTTTTTGTTTTTGTCAAAAAAAACCCTGAGGAATTTCCACAGGCCCCTGCCATTATGTGTCAAAGGACATTCCTTTCAAACTCCCTAAATATTCTACACTCTATTCCAAACTAATTCCCTTCCAACAGCCAGGTGGAACCGGCTTATCTGTTAATCTTTTATATTACACAGATAAGACCAACCCAAACATGCATGGACATGTCCCACTTGTAAAACTCCATTGGGCATGCTGTTTGTCAAACAGACCACCTGGGAATCTAACAAGTTTTACTGCATTATTTAAACATGGATGCTCCTCAGTTTAATGGTGCAGAATAGTGTGTATAAAATTGCAGGTAAACTTTGAATTTTCATGTTGTATTCTGAGTAGGTTCACTGGACTTGGCTGAAAGCATGCTTTCTTTATCACCTGCCCCTTGGTTTGCAGGAATGCAAAGTTACATGGCAAGGAAACTACAGAATAAGAAAAATATAGGCCAGCATGAAGTAAAGGTGCTCGACAGATCGGCATTGGATATCAAGGAGACATTTCAAGCTGTCCCACCAGAAACTTCTCCAGATCAAGAGGAATCACAGGTGAGAGGTGCATAGAGAGTCTTCTAAAATCGGACCCCTTCTTCATCACCCACCTCCACCTCCCCCCTCCCTCACCCCCTCCTCCCCCCCCACCCCCCCCCCCCCCATTTTGTTTTATACAAAATTGGGGCTTGTGGAAAAGCTGAACAGCACAGGAGAGGATGGATATTTTACTGACAGTAAAGAAGCATGGAACAGTTGGATAAGCAGGGGATAATACAGTGTGTATGTGCAGAGGACTAGCTCATGAAGGTGGGGAGGCAAGAGGGGAGGGGTGGGGGGAGGGAAGAAATTACAGTTCAGCATTTGTATACTGCACAACTTTGTACCTAAAAGTGTGATGAAGTCTGTTCATAGGAGAAAATGATCAATTATGTTCTAGTGTAGTTCACTACATTAGGTCTTGGGGGATCTGCCACTGACCTTTGCATAATAAGTTGTTTTATACTGAAAGGTAAGGGGAGGGGTTGCAGTCAGCCAGGGCCCTAGCCATAACACCCCCACCACCCACCCACTCTCTCTCTCTCTCTCTCTCTCTCTCTCTGCATACCTGCACAGCACTCGGAGTGTGATGAAACCCTTCTCCAAATCTTGGTGGCATCTGGTCAAGTCTGTTTCTGGTGTTTGTTGCCCCTCCATCCACTCCCTTACCTCAAATGGCTCCACAGCTGACACTGCCCGTGAAAAAGCCGAATGCCTCAACTCTGTGTTTTCCTCAAAATATTGTGTCCCAAACCCATCGCTCTCTGTACCCAACTCACTCAGTCACACCCAGCTGCTCCTGGACTCTGTGTCCTTCTCTTCCAGCAAGTTGGAGAAGTGGCTTTCAAACCTCGACTCTGATTCTGCAACCAGAACAAATGGCATCAGTCCATGCGTGCTAAAAACCTACTCTGCTGTGCTATCACACCCTCTCTCTCTGTGCTATTCACCCACTCTTTTGATCAAGGCTATCTGCCACATGTTTAGAAATCAGCCAACATTAATGCTTTACACAAAAAACGTGCAAAAACATCCTTTCAACTGCAGACCAATCAGCCTGCTGCCAATCATCAGCAAGGTCATGGATCCATCATCGCTTCTGACATTAAATCCTCTTCTCCAATGGCTTGATTTCAAATCATCAATTTGGATTCATACCAGGCCACTCTACCCTGGACATGCTGCTTCTGCTTTCTCATCAATGGATGAATGTCCTCAATGCCAGACATGTGATCAGAGCCGTCTTCCTTGACATATCTCGCGCCTACGACACGGTCTGGCACCCCAACCTGCTTACCAAACTCTCCTCTTATTGTATCCATGTAAATCTCCACATAAGGCCCACTTGCTTCCTCTACTATTACAGTCAATATCCGACTCTCAATGGAAATCTATCATCTCTTCTTCCTGTCTTGTCTGGAGTTCTCATGGTAGTGTTTTGGGTCCTGTGCTTTTATGATCTTTGTCAATGATCTCTCCGACTCTGGAAAATCCTCTCTATCATTTTGCTGATGACTCCACTCTTTTCCGCTCCATATCTCAACCCTCAGATCGGCAGGCAGCAGCCTCTTCACTCTATGCATACCTGGATAAAATTACAAGCTGGTCAAACAAGTGGAACACGTCTTTCAATCCTGACAAATCCCACACTCTCACTATGTCTCTCCAAAAAGACCATCTGGAGAACCCTCCCATCTACTTTCTCAACAATTCTCCCAAAGAAGTTCTATCACTCAAGCTTTTAGGTCTCACCATCTGCCATGATCTTTCCTGGGAAGGCTACATTTCCAAACTGGCCTCCAATGCCAGTCGCCGACTGGGCATCCTCCGTCATGCGAAGTCTTTTCTTGGCACACCTGAGCTTCTCACCACATACAAAGATTTCATCCGCAGCTTGATGGAGTGCTGGTGCTCCTGCCTCACACCTAGCTCAGTTTCAAACTGTAGAAACCAAAGCTTTCAGAATCATTGGGATCTCCCACGATGAAGCTGATTCTGAGGGCCTTTCACTTTCTCACCACAGGCAGGTTGGTGGTCTTTCTGTTTTCTACCGCTCCTCTCCGGCCTTGCTCCCCCAGCTCTCTCTGTGCTCTGTCCCCCAAATATTCCTGCATGACACACAAGATCTGCCAGCAACGCTCTTCTGGTGAAACTTCCAAACACAAGACCCTCTCTTCACCTTCACTCTTTCATTCCCCTTTTTCTCCTGCATCTGGAACAAACTCCCTCACTCTCTTGAATCCCACTCCTCCCTCCAGATCTTTAAAACAGCTGTTCACCACCATCTCTTATCTTCCCCATCCAACACTTAGACCTCTTCGACCCCCATTAATCCACCCCAAAACCCACCTCCTTCAAATTCCCTGTTTTCTTTCCTGAAAGTCCCTGTGGTGTCAAAATTGTTTATCCTGTGTACCCCACCCCAGCCCTATCTCTTCCACAGATCTCCTGATATCCCTGTTCCCTACTGTTGCTGTGCTTCCCTCTGTCATCGCCTCTTGTCTGCTTTGCGACATGTTCTATGTGTTAGCTCCTTTACGAGGTATAGATACAGATCCGGCATAGCATTGGATACAAAACGTAAACTGTTCAGCCTGGCGGAGGTATGGCCTAAATGTATTCACACCCAGCTCGAAGCTGTCTTGCCCGAGTTTGAATCTCGGCCCAACTATAAACTGTCATCCCGGTATTTCACAGGCAGGGTCATTCATCAATCTGTGTGCGCCATCCCTCGGGTGAACATTAAGCTGAGTGACCCATCTGTCGGTATTAGTTGGTGGACGTTAAAGATTCCACGGCATTCTTTGCTAAGAGCAGGGGAACTAACGCCAGCACCCTGGAGAAATTCTTGCCCGAACTACTGCCAGGAAGGCAATGACAAACCACCCAGTATACCCCTTGCTCAGGAAGCTGCTTAGATGGCACCGACACTGTGAATAGTATGGTTCATTAGAGAGACAGACAAAGAGAGGGAGAAGGAGAGGGGAAGGGAAAGGGGCTGGGTGCAGGGGAGGGGTGGTGGGAGAAGGAGAGGGGAAGGGAAGGGGCTGGGTGCAGGGGAGGGGTGGTGGGAGAAGGAGAGGAGGAGGGAAAGGGGGTGGGTGCAGGGGAGGGGTAGTGGCAGAAGGAGAGGAGGAGGGAAAGGGGCTGGGTTCAGGGGAGGGGTGGTGGGAGAAGGAGAGGAGGAGGGAAAGGGGCTGGGTGCAGTGGAGGGGTGGTAGGGGAAGGGAAAGGGGCTGGGTGCAGGGGAGGGGTGGTGGGAGAAGGAGAGGCGGAGGGAAAGGGGGGTGGGTGCAGGGGAGGGGTGGTGGCAGACGGAGAGGAGGAGGGAAAGGGGCTGGGTGCAGGGGAGGGGTGGTGGGAGAAGGAGAGGGGAAGGGAAAGGGGCTGGGTGCAGGGGAGGGGTGGTGGGAGAAGGAGAGGAGGAGGGAAAGGGGGTGGCTGCAGGGGAGGGGTGGTGGCAGAAGGAGAGGAGGAGGGAAAGGAGCTGGGTGCAGAGGAGCGGTGGTGGCAGAAGGAGAGGAGGAGGGAAAGGGGCTGGGTGCAGGGGAGGGGTGGTGGGAGTAGGAGAGGAAGAGGAAAAGGGGGTGGGTGCAGGGGAGGGGTGGTGGGAGAAGGAGAGGAGGAGGGAAAGGGGTGGGTGCAGGGCAGGGGTGGTGGGAGAAGGAGAGGAGGAAGGAAAGAGGATGGGTGCAGGGAAGGGTGGTGGGAAAAGGAGAGGAAGAGGGAAAGGGGCTGGGTGCAAGGGAGGGGTGGTGGTAGAAGGAGAGGAGGAGGGAAAGGGGTTGGGTGCAGGGGAGGGGTGGTGGGAGAAGGAGAGGAGGAGGGAAAGGGAGTGGGTGCAGGGGAGGGTTGGTGGGAGAAGGAGAGGAGGAGGGAAATGGGGTGGGTGCAGGGGAGGGGTGGTGGGAGAAGAAGAGGAGGAGGGAAAGAGGATGCGTGCAGGGGAGGGGTGGTGGGAGAAAGAGAGGGAGAGGGAAAGGGGGTGGGTGCAGGGGTGGGGTGGTGGGAGAAGGAGAGGCGGAGGGAAAGGGGGTGGGTGCAGGGGAGGGGTGGTGGGAGAAAGAGAGGGAGAGGGAAAGGGGGTGGGTGCAGGGGTGGGGTGGTGGGAGAAGGAGAGGCGGAGGGAAAGGGGGTGGGTGCAAGGGAGGGGTGGTGGTAGAAGGAGAGGAGGAGGGAAAGGGGTTGGGTGCAGGGGAGGGGTGGTGGGAGAAGGAGAGGAGGAGGGAAAGGGAGTGGGTGCAGGGGAGGGTTGGTGGGAGAAGGAGAGGAGGAGGGAAATGGGGTGGGTGCAGGGGAGGGGTGGTGGGAGAAGAAGAGGAGGAGGGAAAGAGGGTGCGTGCAGGGGAGGGGTGGTGGGAGAAAGAGAGGGAGAGGGAAAGGGGGTGGGTGCAGGGGTGGGGTGGTGGGAGAAGGAGAGGCGGAGGGAAAGGGGGTGGGTGCAAGGGAGGGGTGGTGGTAGAAGGAGAGGAGGAGGGAAAGGGGTTGGGTGCAGGGGAGGGGTGGTGGGAGAAGGAGAGGAGGAGGGAAAGGGAGTGGGTGCAGGGGAGGGTTGGTGGGAGAAGGAGAGGAGGAGGGAAATGGGGTGGGTGCAGGGGAGGGGTGGTGGGAGAAGAAGAGGAGGAGGGAAAGAGGGTGCGTGCAGGGGAGGGGTGGTGGGAGAAAGAGAGGGAGAGGGAAAGGGGGTGGGTGCAGGGGTGGGGTGGTGGGAGAAGGAGAGGCGGAGGGAAAGGGGGTGGGTGCAAGGGAGGGGTGGTGGTAGAAGGAGAGGAGGAGGGAAAGGGGTTGGGTGCAGGGGAGGGGTGGTGGGAGAAGGAGAGGAGGAGGGAAAGGGAGTGGGTGCAGGGGAGGGTTGGTGGGAGAAGGAGAGGAGGAGGGAAATGGGGTGGGTGCAGGGGAGGGGTGGTGGGAGAAGAAGAGGAGGAGGGAAAGAGGGTGCGTGCAGGGGAGGGGTGGTGGGAGAAAGAGAGGGAGAGGGAAAGGGGGTGGGTGCAGGGGTGGGGTGGTGGGAGAAGGAGAGGCGGAGGGAAAGGGGGTGGGTGCAGGGGAGGGGTGGTGGGAGAAGGAGAGGGGTTGTGGGAGAAGGAGAGGGAGATGGGGAGTGGAAGGAAAGAGGCAGAGGGAGAGAACATCACACTGGCAAGTTTCCCGTGCCCGCATGGGATTCTAACCTGGATAGGGATGGAGCTAGCAAAAATGTAAATGGCATCTTCTGTCATCGAGCCCGCAAACTGGCAGCAAGAATTCACATTTATTGCCACATCTGATGCAATTTAAATGCTTTAACAGTGGTAAGGTGCTCCACTTGAACCTGTTTGATCGATATATAATATTAGCTTTTTGATGCTTAGTGTCTGAAATAAAACAATGTATTTGTGTCAAAGCTAAATTAATAGTAGTATAGTAGGATACAGGTAACGAGACTTGTGTCATCTCACAACATACTCCACTTTTGATCGTTCCAGGTCTCAAGCCGAACTTTTCAGGCCAGATTAGGAGAGGATCCATCAGTGCAAACCTCAGAAGCAGAGCACTCCATTGTACCTGGTAAGCCGTTTGATAAAGAATGATTGTCATTGTGTTTATTCAATGAGTGCAGAATTTTATAACACAGATGAGCGGGAATTGTGGCAAAATACGTACAATTCCACACACGTACAGACTAAATAACTAGATGAATGTACGCATGCATACATCCATATTCGACATGTCTTTCACTCCATTGCAATATGTAATCCCTCAATATGGTGCATTCTTGATCTATTCTCTGCAATCCCTGCCCTTGTAATCCGGTGAATTTTTCATTTTAGTCTCTACGTGCAATCTTCAGTTGTCATCTATTTCCTCGACACCCTTCTCTGGGTTTCCATTTGTAACTTGTCCATTGGTTGTCTGTACTTGACATGTATCCAACTGGATTCGTTTTTATCCTCGCTGGAGGAGAGGTTATTACATTTGGTCCATTTGTCTGCACAAAGAACCACCTTTAGAGGCCATTTTTCTCTGCAGAGAAGGGCTTGGCCTTTTTTGGGCACGGTGGTCCCCTTTTTGAAGCAATGTTTTATGGCTGGATGCCCTTCCTGCCGCCAACCCTGTTAGTTGCCTCTTGCGACACACAGGGAATTACCAGTGAACTGGTACTCAATTTGCCGACCTCTGAAGGATGAACAGGCTGAGTCAACCCCCCTGGCGTTAATTCAGAGATCGACCAGGATTCGAACCCAGGATCCTAGGATCCCAAGCCGGCACCCTAACCGCTAAGCCAACACCAGGTTCAGATGGGATCTGTGCAAAATGCACAGATCGTGAGTATTAGTTACGTTCAATTGAAATGTGAGTACGTCAATTAATTATGTACTTTTGGAACTGAGTACTTTTCCTCATTACATACCATTTGAAATGTGAGTATATCTATTAATTATGTACTTATGGAACATTAGTATGTCTATCAATTATGTACTAATGGAACATGTAGTCTACTAATTACGTAATATTGGGACTTGAATATGTCTATTAATTACTAACTATTGAAACGTCAATATGTCTCCTAATTACGTACCACTGGAATGTGAATATGTCTATTAATTATGTTCTTTTGGAGTACGTCAATTAACGAAATGATCGCGCTGCAATTACTTTCTGGTCTCTGGTTTTCCCGGTCTTTTCACCCCATACTTCCTTGTTTTAAAATCTCCTCAAAAAAAAAAACCAAAAAAATATTTCCTTCTCTGTTCTTATTCGTTTATTCGTTGTTCTTTTTTGTTCGTTCGTTCTTCGACCACGTTGTTTGTGATCACGTGATCACATTGTAAAAAAATGTCTAATCTGTCCCCTGAAGAACTGTATTCTGTCATATTCTATAACACCTTTTTCTTCTTCTTCTATAAAAGGATGCTTTCGACTTGCTCACCAAATCTATTCATTCCAAAAAAAAATTCCATCTCTTATAGTGCATCTTTCATTCATTCCCTAAACTCTCCAGCACTCCACCCATCCTTCAGCGTCCTCAAATGTATTTTTGACTCGAAGGTCTCAAGAAACGCATTTTGCAATAAATGTTCGTTTCCCATTAATCGTACACTTTTCAAAATCCAATCTCACCCCTCCCCTCCAAAACTTTTTTTTTTTTTTTTTTTTTGTCGTGTAGTCTACTAATTACATATTTTTGGAACATGAGAATGTCGACTTATTACGTACTATTGGAACATGTGTACAGTCACGTGAAAAAGTAAGTACACCCCATGTAAAGTTTTGACTTTTTCAACATCTATCTATAATTCCAGTAATCTCTGTGTGTATGTGTGTGTGTCTGTGTGTGTGTGTGTGTGTGTGTGTCTGTGTGTCTGTGTGTCTGTGACCGCTGTTTCTCGACAACCACGGGTCCGATATACTTGAAACTTGCCAGGTATATTGCTGGGGACCCGAGGATGTGCCTTTTCAAGGTTTCATATTAATCGGAGAAGTAGTTACCGAGCTATTAGTAAAAGTAACGCAAGCCGTTCGCTTTGGCTTTGCGAATGGACCGAACCATTTCATGTAAATAGAGGGGGGGGGGGGGTTCTACCGTACTCGCAAGCCGTTCGCTTTGGCTTTGCGAATGGACCAAACCATTTCATGTAAATAGAGGGGGGGGGTTCTGTGGTCGTTACTGCCACGTGGTTTCAAAGTTTTTTTTTGTTGTTGTTGTTTGCACGCATGTTTTTTTGCACCCACGTACGGGCACGCCCTAGTATTTCAACATACAGCTATTTGATCCTCATTTCAACAATATTGATAGATAAAGGTGACATAATATAACAAATATCATGAAACATTTACATTTTGTAGTCCATTGTATAATTTAAATAAACATAAATGCAAATTTCGCATGTGGAAAAAGTAAGTACACCCTTGGTTCTAATAGGTGGTATTGCCCCCTTTGGCAGAAACAACCTCAAGTAGGCATTTCTTATAACTGTCTACCAGTCTCTGACATCGACTGGGAGAAGTTTTTGCCCACATCTCCATGCAGAATTCTTTCAGCTGTGCGATGTTTGATGGTGTTTCTTGCATGCACAGCTCGTTTCAAATCCCCCCACAACATCTCGATGGGATTTAGATCCGGGCTTTGACTTTGCCATTCCAGAACCCTCCATTTTTTTTTCTTTTCAGCCATTCCTAGGTGGATTTACTGGTATGTTTAGGGTCATTGTCATGTTGCAAGGTCCACCTTCGGTTGAGCTTCAACTTTCCGACAGATGGCCTCACATTATCCTCAAGCACCCTCTGGTACAATGAAGAATTCATAGTGGATTCTATGATGGTGAGCTGTCCAGGCCCTGATGCGGCAAAGCTGCCCCGAATCATAATATTTCCACCACCATGCTTTACAGTTGGTATCAGGTTCTTGTGGTCAAATGCTGTCTTTGGTTTTCGCCAAACATGTCTTCTGGTACTGTGGCCAAATAGCTCTACCTTTGACTCATCTGTCCAGAGCACATTGTTCCAGAAGTGTTGGTCTTTGCCTAGGTGTTCATTGGCAAACTTTAGTCTTGCCCTGATGTTCTTTCTGGACAGCAAAGGTTTCCTCCTGGCACACCTCCCATGTAGATCAAATTTGTGCAGCCTCTTTCTAATGGTAGACTCGTGCACTTTGACATCAACAGTGGCAAGAGCTACCTGTAGGTCGCGTGATGACATTCTGGGGTTCTTAGAGACTTCTTTCAGCATATTGTGGTCTGCTCTCAGGCTGAACTTGCTGGGGCGGCCTGGCCTGAACAAGTTGGCAGTTGTTTGGAATCTTCTCCACTTGTAGATGATCTTCCGGACAGTCGAATGATTGATTTCAAATTGTTTGGAGATCTTTCTAAATACCTTCCCAGACTCGTAGGCATCAAAAACCATCTTTCTGAAGGCCTCAGAGAGCTCTTTTGATCTAGGCATGGTGACGCCGCACACTTCAACAACAAAGAGCAAACCAAAATAAATGTCTGAGGTTTAAATAAGACAGGTTCCTCCAAGATCTTCTCTAACGATGTTCTAATCATTTGCATCTGAGCTGGTGCACCTGATTCTAATTTTAGGTATTTGAAGTCGTGATAAATGTAGGGGTGTACTTACTTTTTCCACATGCGAAATTTGCATTTATGTTTATTTAAATT
Source organism: Myxine glutinosa (assembly GCF_964187855.1). NCBI lineage: Eukaryota > Metazoa > Chordata > Myxini > Myxiniformes > Myxinidae > Myxine > Myxine glutinosa. Next base: position 157,554,924 of record NC_136267.1, on the reverse strand, counting down.
ATACAATGGACTTCAAAATGTAAATGTTTCATGATATTTGTTATATTATATCACCTTTATCTATCAATATTGTTGAAATGAAGATCAAATAGCTGTATGTTGAAATATGTTGAAAAAGTCAAAACTTTACATGGGGTGTACTTACTTTTTCACGTGACTGTATATATACAGTATCTATACATACATACATACATACATACATACATACATACATACATACATACATACATATATAATATATATTAGCTGAAAGCACCCGGCGTTGCCCGGGTTCTTTTTGCATGAATTTACTACTATAATTCAGCTTTTACTCGTGGCTGTAGAAGATTGGCTACTATAATTCAGCTCAACTTTTAATTGCTAAATGGGCCCAGCCCGGCCGATGCGGTCTCGACCAGCCTCACCACCTAGCGGATAACCTTCCCGGGGCCTGTCCCGACATTTTTGTTTCTTTTTGAACGAATTTACTAATATAATTCAGCTTTTACTCGCGGCCGTAGAAGAGTGACTACTATAATTTAGCTCAGCTTTTAATTGCTAAATGGGCCCAGCCCGGCCGATGCGGCCTCGAAGGGCCTCGCCACCTAGCGTATAACCTTCCCGGGGTCTGTCCCGACATTTTTGGTTCTTTTTGAATGAATTTACTACTATAATTCAGCTTTTACTCCCGGCCATAGAAGAATGACTACTATAATTCAGCTCAGCTTTTAATTGCGAAATGGGCCCAGCCCGTCCGAGGCGGCCTTGACCGGCCTCTCACCGAGCCTATAACCTTCCCGGGGCCCGTCCTGACATTTTTTGTTTCAGAGGTTTCCTCCTATCTTTCACCGTTCAGGAGATTAGCACGTGCAGACAAACAAACAAACAAACAAAAACTTTCTTTTATATGTATGGAAGACAGATAGAAGAAGAAGAAGATTGTGTATTAAAACGTATAAATTACGTTTAATTCCACACATTATTGATTAATTACCACCAGCACACAAACACCACACAAAACAAGTCCTGGTGAGGGTCTGCATTGTCTGATTGCTTTTTCTGTTAAAAAAAAAAAAACGATTCCATCTTTTACACTTTTTTCTATTCTTGTGTCCTTTTGTTGTGCTGAGACAGCTGAAGTGATCTGTATCCATTTGCATTAGTTTGCCTCTGTAAATGTAATCGCTGGTTACTTCATGTTTGCAATGATCAATTTGGATTTCTTGCTGTCTTGCATAGGCTCAGTTGAACATGATTTTGGTCTTTTGTCATATTCATTTTAGCCCAATATTCTGACTGAAAATGTATCTCCTCCATCATGAATTCTCAATTGTTTGAAAGCATTATAAGCAGCATTGTTTGAAATCAAAATAATATTTTCTGCAAATCGCAGGTGGTTTATAGTTTTTGCCGTTTGACTTTTGTTCCTTTTTCCCAATTTATCTGTTGGAACTCCTTTTGGGAGCAATTTCGTTGAGATCATGTCACCTTGTCTGACGTTTCTCTGGATGTTGATCTTGTGACAATTTTGGTGCAATAACAAGGTCGCATCGCTTTTCCATTGTTGTAAACTTTGCTTAATATTGTTACGTTTGTAGGGGGTAGTGATACCATTGACCAGGTGGGTTGTATAGATTAGTGTGCTCCGACTGTCGCGAAGAAGAAGAACCACCTCGATGTACGATAAGTAGGGATCCAGTAGCCCGTGTGTCGTGTAAGTGTACCTTCGTCCCCATTACGAGGAGTGGGGTATGTTAATTAGCTCAGGGATTATGGGTAATTTATCCCCTGTATGTCGTTACCTCTGTACTTTATTCCTATGTCCCTTTTGGCACGACACCATAGACACTAGCCAAAATCGTCCATTAAACACCCCTAATTTAAAAAACGCTACAGGAAATAATGCATGAAGCACTAGTGCTAATTACCCCGACTTTGGAAGCACACCGGACGAAAGATCCGCGAGGCCACGCCCAGAAGGGCAGTGATTGGGCAGGGTTTGATTGAAGGGAAGCACGGGTAAGATGGAACTCGCTGATAGGGTCGGGACGGAGACGTGTTGAGATGACGTCAGAACCCGAGGAACAAAAGACTGTGTTCCCGACATTTTGTCCTCTTACGCGTGAGAAGTTCAGAACGCTCTGACCGTCATTGGTTGCTCTTGCGCATTCTCGCCCTGAACCTCCTACGAACGGTGGCATTTTGCTCTCGGGCTCAAGGAAGTGATCGTGACCGGCCGTGTTTGGAAATCTTGCTGGCGGTCGTGAGGAGGCACAGCCGTGGCCCGGGAACTGCAGTTTTCCATGTGGATGATGGGTGGACGAGCATGGCGTGGAAGAATGGGCCACACGCCTGCTGTTCGCTTCGTGCGGAAGGCCTACTTCGCACCAACGGGCGCGGCCTCGTGAAACGATGGCGGACTGGGGCCTACTCCCGCCAACCAACAAGCGCACTTTCCCACCAAGAACGGAGCCACATCCAGACTGCGCGCACGGGGCCTGGATGAGTCCTGACGAGACGCACCGGTCAAGTCGAGCTAAGTGCAATTGAATAACCATTCACGTTTATTTTCAGTTATCTTTCCCTTTGCCTGTGTACTGGATCTGTGTGCGGGGACGTCCCATTTAGGATTTTATTTACCATGCGTTATTTTGTATTACCGGCGTTTCTTTTAATAAAGCCGGCATTTATTCTTTTACATTTTAAACCTGTGTCAGTTGAGATTATTTATCCAGGTGTGAAGACGTTGGGTGGAAGCCGTTCGGGTAATGCTCTGGTTTCCCCCCTCCCTCTTGCTCCCCCACGCATATTAACTCCGCTATATATATTTAAACTGAACGCCTCGGAGTAACAGCTCGTTTGGTCATCCGTGCTACCCTCAGGTGTTCAACAAGGGTAGTCATGCGACAATATGCTGACATATTTGCAGTTGACGTTTATGATATTTAGAGCTTGTATGAATGATTCCATTCGTATTGACACTGTCCTCGGCTTTTTCAAGAACCAATACATATCAGGTGCAAGGTCAATTTATATCATCTTAGTTATTCTAGATGATTTGTTTCCTCCACCCCTGAAGGTGGATGGAAGTTATGTTTCCACCACTGTCTGTTTGTTTGTCTGACTCTGAACAAGATATCTCAAAAAGTTGTGGACGGATTCGGACGAAATTTTGCAGAGACGTAGCGTATGTGACAAGGATGAAATGATTATATTTTGGTGAAGATCCGGATCCAGCTGGTATAATTTTAAAAGTGATACTTCACAATTTAATCTGCACAAGATCTGCCAGTAACCCTCTTCTGGTGAAATTACCAAAATCAAGACTCTCTGCTCACCTTCACTCCTTCACTCCTCTTTCCTCCCACCTCTGGAACAAACTCCCTCACTCTCTTCAATCCCACTCCTTCCTCCAGGTCTTTAAAACAGCTGTTCACCACCATCTCTTGTCTTCCCCTATCCAGAACCTTGATCTCTTCTACCCCCGTCAATTCACCCTAGATCCACTTTTTTTTGAAATCCCGACTTCTTTCTTTCCTGGAAGTTCTAGCAGTGTCCATGTGTTTTATACCTTTCCCACCCCTCCCCACTCCCCCCCCCCCCCCCACTCCACCTCACCTTCCCATGCTTCCTCCCCCTAAGCCCTCTCCCTCCCACAGATCTTCCGTTGTCACTGTTCTCTGCTGTTATGCTTGTGTGCCTCCCTCTCTCTCCCCATCTTGTCTCCCGCTCCCTTTATTGTATGTTTTATGCGTCCGTTTTTTTTGTGATTGCTTTTAGCTCTTACATGAGCCTCGATCTTGTATACAAAATAAATAAATATATATAGCCTCGACTTGCCAGGCCGCAGCCAAACACGCCCGGGCAGGTCCAGACTCGCCTTTCCAAGGCTCGCCCTTGACACCTGGGCATGCCCGGTATAGCTTTTGCCGGGCAAACTTCCCGACATAAATGTGTATATATATTGCTGCCCGATAAACGGGCTTGTCAGAATACCTGAGCTGTTTTGTTTCAAAAAAGCAACTCGGACGAATTCCGTCTTTGGTCGCGTCAATTCTTTCGACTCGCGTTGGAGCGCAGTTCCTTCAACATGATATTTACAAAAGTTGCGGACGAGTTATGACTAAACTTGGTGGACGAGTTGGATAGGTGACAAGAACAAGCCGATTAGATTTTGGTTCAGGTCCGAATCCAGATTCGGCCCATCAGTGGGATACAAAACATAGACTGTTCAGCCTGGCGGAGGTATGCGCACTACCGAGTGCCGTTCTCGTTGAATAAAAGTGATCGAATGTTGAGTATGCACTTCTCAAACCTGCTTTTTCCATTAGTTGGTTGTTGTCCAGGTCACGTGTCAGTTATTGACTATTTTTTTTATGAATACTGGAGGGCAAGCTAATTGGACAGCAATTCTTCTGGTCCATCTTATCTCCATCACTCTCAAACACCTTAATAAACCAATGCCCAATCTGCAAAACAACAGCATGATGATGTTTGTTGTTGGGTCATATTTTAATGAATATTCACAATACAGAAGGTTTATCATTGTGTTGTGCAGGAACCAAGTTGCGCTCACGTGTCCCACGACGCAACCACGTACCTAAGCTCCTGCATTCTGCTTACGACTCCCTCTATTATGGCCTGCTGCAGGCGCCAGGGTTTGCAAGAACTTACGATAGGTCATGGAATGAAGTTGCTGTCGGAGGAGCAATGAACAGCAGAAAGCACCCAGAAAAAGTATGTTCTCACTTTAGTGTAGATAGACTAATAAATGTTCTCTTTATCATTTTTGTCTCGGGTATCATGAGAGATTTACAACCAGATATTTCTACCCCCTTACCCCTCCACTCCAAATCTTCCCCATCGCCCATCTCTTTCAAATCTTCCCCCTTGCCTCTCCCCTCCAAATCTTCCCCATCACCCCTTCCCTCCAAAACTTCCCCATCTCCCCTCCCCTCCAAATCTACCCCCTTTCCCCTCCCCTCCAAATCTTCCCCATCACCCATCTCTTTCAAATCTTCCCCCTTGCCCTTCCCCTCCAAATCTTCCCCATCACCCATCCCTTTCAAATGTTCCCCCTTTCCCCTCCCCTCCAAATCTTCCCCATCACCCCTTCCCTCCAAAACTTCCCCATCACCCCTCCCCTCCAAAACTTCCCCATCACCCCTCCCTTCCAAATCTACCCCCTTGCCCCTCCCCTCCAAATCTTCCCCATCACCCATCTCTTTCAAATCTTCCCCCTTGTCCCTCCCCTCCAAATCTTCCCCATCACCCATCCCTTTCAAATCTCCCCCCTTGCCCCTTCCCTCCCCTCCCTCCCAAACTCCCCCCACACCCCTCCCCTCCAAGACTCTCCCTCGCTCCTCCCCTCCTAGACTCCCCTCTCACCCCTCCTCCTCAAAGCATCCTCCCCACTTCTTCACCCTTCCAACTTTCACCTTCATCTCCCCCAACCTTCTGCCTCGCTCCTCCCCCTCCTCGAATAACACCTCACTGTGCCTCACCCAATCTCCATCAAACCTTTTGTCTGCCCCATTCTTCCCTTTCTCCAAGCTATTCTGAAATCTCTGACACACCTTCAACAGCTCCTACCTCTTCCTCTCATCCTCCATCTGACCCGACCCCCCCCCCCCCCTGTTCTGTATCTGATGCTCCCCGTTCCTCTTCATTAACGGTATGGACCTCAAACATCCGGGGCCTTCGCTCAAACTTGACTGATCTCTCCATACAGGTTGCTTCTGACAAACCAGATGTGATCTGCTAAACAGAAACTTTCCTCCTTCATGATGTCTCTGATTCCTTGGTATCTCTCCCAGGTTACTCCTTCCTCCGGTATGATAGACCTGAGCCTCGTCCTGGAGGTGGGGTTGCTATCTTTATAAAAAAACTCTCTTCCTCACTCGCCCTGCACTGCACTCTCTCCACCTCACCCTCAGGAATACCTTTGGCTACGGCTTCCCCTTCGCTCCCACCTTTTGTTCATATGTGTGTTGTACCTTCCACCAAACAGTGATGACTCCCTCTACATCTCGCTGTCTGATAATATGGACCAACTTCTTTATACCCATCCCAACTCTCTCTTCCTCATATGTGGTGATTTCAATTGTCACCATGCCAGTTGGCTGGGTGTGGGTACCTGTCTCACCAGCCATGGCTCTTCAGCAAAGGACTTCTGCGACTCACTGGGACTGACACAATCTGTCAATTTCCCAACCCGGATCTCAGTCAACGGAGCATCTTTTCTTCTGGACTTGGTTAAGACTAACTTCCCTGAAAATGTCTGCTGCTCTTCTTCTGCTCCAATCGGCTCATCTGATCATGTGCTTGTCAAAGTGGACATCTCTCTGACCATTCTCAGAGAGCCTCCTCAGCGTCGACGAGTCTGGCATTTCACTCAGGCCAACTGGCACGGTCTTCAAGCAACCATCAATCATCTGGACTGGTCTCCCATCTCTACCGCCTCTGACATCAACTCATCCTGGGAATTCTTCCAAAGTAAATTACTCTCTCTCATGCACAGATTTATCCCATCTCGTCCTCAGTTGTCATACCCTGCCTCCCGTCCATGGTACACGGAATCTTGTGGTAAGGCTGTTGCCCAGAAACAACTTGCTTTCGTCTCCTGGAAAGCAAATCCAATGGAAGGAAATCTTATTTCCTTTCACAAAGCCCGAAACAAGTGTGTGTCCACCCTCAGGAGAGCCAGGAAACTATATCTCTCCATTCTCAAGACCGAACTCTCTTACCTGTCTCCCTCTTCCAAATCCTAGTGGCGTCTGGTCAAATCTGTTTCTGGTGTTTGTTCCCCCTCCCTCACCTCAAACGGCTACACGGCTGACTCCGCACGTGAAAAAGCTGAATGCCTCAACTCTGTGTTTGCCTCTAAATCTTGTGTCCCAAACCCATCCCTCTCTGTACCCACCGTACCCAGTCGTACCCAGCTGCTCCTGGACTCTGTGTCCTTTCCTCCTGACAAGGTGGAAAAGTTTCTGTCAACCCTCGACTCTGATTCTGCAACTGGTCCTGACGGCATCAGCCCATGGGTCCTAAAATCATGTTCTTCCGCTCTTTCACTCCCTCTCTCTGTTCTCTTCACCCTCTCTTTTGCTCAAGGTCATCTGCCATCTGCTTGGAAATCAGCCAACATCACCGCTTTGCACCAAAAAGGTGCAAAAACAGATCCTAGCAACTACAGACCAATCAGCCTTCTCCCAATTATCAGCAAAGTCATGGAATCCATCATTGCTTCAGATATGAAATCTTTCCTCTTCTCCAATGGCTTGATCTCTGACCATCAATTTGGTTTCAGACCTGGTCACTCTACTCTGGACATGCTGCTCCTGCTTTCTCAACAATGGATGGAGGTCCTCAATGCCATACAGGAAATTGGAGCTGTCTCCCTTGACATATCACGTGCCTTCGATACGGTCTGGCACCCTGCTCTGCTCACCAAACTCTCCTCCTTTGGTATCCATGGAAATCTCCATGCATGGCTGGCGGACTTTCTCTCTAGTCGTAGTCAACGTGTGGCCCTGAATGGGTTTCTTTCATCTCCTCTTCCCGTTCAGGTTGGAGTTCCCCAAGGCAGTGTCCTGGGCCTTGTGATTTTTCTGGTCTTCTTCAATGATCTCTCTGACTCTCTCGTGAAAATCCTCTCTATCTCTTTCCTGACGACTCTACTCTCTGTCGCTCCATTCCTCATCCCTCAGATCGGCAGTCTGCAGCCTCCTCACTCTCTGCAGACCTGGTCAAAATCACAGACTGGGCAAACAAGTGGAACATGTCTTTCAATCCTGACAAATCTCACACTCTTACGATGTCTCTCCGAAAAGACCGACTGGACAACCCTCCCATCCACTTTCTGAATAATCCTCTCCAAGAAGTACTGTCACTCAAGCTTTTGGGTCTCACTATCTGCCATGATCTTTCCTGGGAAAACCACATTTCAAATCTGGCCTCCAAAGCCAGTCGCCGACTGGGCATCCTCCGTCGTGCGAAGTCCTTCCTTGGCACACCTGAGCCTCACCACATACAAGGCTTTCATCCGCAGCTCAATGGAATACTGCTCTCCCCTCTGGGCTGGTGCTCCTGCCTCACACCTAGCTCGTCTTCACGCTGTTGAAACCAAAGCGTTCAGAATCATTGGAATCTCCCGCGATGAAGCTAACTCCAAGGGCCTTTCACTCACTCACCGCAGGCAGGTTGGTGGTCTTTCCGTCTTCTACCGACTCCTCTCTGGCCTTGCCCCACCCCCCAGGTCTCTCTGGGCTCTGTCCCCCAAATATTCCTCCAGGTCGCCCAAGATCTGCCTGCAACCCTCTTATGGTTAAACTGCCAAAATCAAGACTTTCTGCTCACCTTCACTCCTTCATTCCTCTTTTCTCCCGCCTCTGGAACAAACTCCCTCACTCTCTTCAATCCCACTCCACCCTCCAGGTCTTTAAAACAGCTGTTCACCACCATCTCTTATCTTCCCCCATCCAAAACCTTGATCTTTTCTACCCCTGATAATTTCACCCCAAATCCTACACTTTTTTGAAATACCAACTTCTGTCCTGGAAGTCCCTGGTCTCCTTGTGTTTTACACCTCTCCCCCCCCCCCCTTCCCACGCCTCCTCCCCCCAGGCCCTCTCCCTCCCGCGCTTCTCCCTGCTCTCAGGTGTTGTGTTTGTGTGCTTCCCCTCCTCTCCCCATCTTGTCTTCCACTCCCTCTTTTTGTATGTTTTGTTTGTCTGGTTGATTTGTTTTTGAAATAAATGTTAGCTCTTTCACGAGCCTCGATTCAGTATACAAAAAAAAAAGAAAAAAGACCAAGACTCAAAGATTGCATGTGACTCGACATATAACATGGTGCGGAGAGCAGGTGATGATGAAAAGGTCACTTTGCTAGTAGAGATGTTGCTACCCAAACATTCAGAAAGGAAGACGTGAACGCAGGACATTACCATGGACCAAAAATAAAAATTGTGTTCTGATCACATGGATTGGAAAACAGGGGACATGCAAATAAAAAAATAACTTTGTTTTGAACAGAGGGTGGGCAGTTACCCAACAGAGGGGTGAGGTTATATATTCACAGTGGAATTTGATGGATGTCAATTAAAAATGGAACATATTGTTGCGAATATGAGGACTGTATTTTTTTTATTGTGTGTATTATTATTATTGTTTATTCTGCGCCTCCTGCCTCCGGAGCTGTGTAAAGGTCAAAGGGCGTCCCATAATTAGTCCAAAAGCATGCACGTCAGCCAATCATAGAATACCCCTGTTCGATAGTTATATCTTATTATGTGTTCTAGGGTAAGGCTGTGTCTCCCATTAATTGAAATACTCCATTGCACCAGTGAAAGAGATAGATTCCCTTCATTCCCATTCCCAAAACCTCCATTCCCCCTTTCGTCGATTGGAAATTACCTCCCCTCCAATAACCGCCATTGACCACGAGGCAGGGTCGGAGAAGAAAGGCATGTCTCCACCTCGTCATAGAGGGGAGGAGTGAGCCAGCCCCACTCGACCAACCATGAGCCAGGGGTTTGGCTAGAGAGGGCGGAGGAAGAGCGATCGGGGAGGTTCGCAAAGGTTGAGGGGCGGGGCCTATATAACCCACGGCAGGGCGTTTCCTGAGGAGATGAGCTTTTACAGGGAGACGAGAGGGAGTCCAAGCAGTTGAGTCCAAGAGAGGCGCTTTGAGTTGAGTCCGAGAGAAGTCCAGAGTTGAGCTGCAGCTCGAGCCACCGAAACTGCGTTTACAGCAGCTCGAGCCACCGAAACTGCAGCCACAGCAGCTCGAGCCACCGAAACTGCAGCCACAGCAGCGTGGGCCTGGACGGCAGTTTGGAGCAGGGCCGCAAAGGAATGGCGGCTGCCCAACGAGCCGATCGTGTGGCAGTACCCGTGGACCTTCCTCTCCCTCCAGCCATTCACCTCCTGCCAGTCCTATCATCATTCCCCGCGTGAGTCTGTCCTTGTTTGTTCTGTCCCAGGGTTAATTAAGACTGTAGGTAAGCTAGCGTTGCACTGTGTATATAATATCTTCTGTAAATTATTTTCTTATCCTTCCTTCTTCCTTGGTTATTTTGAGCCTGTAAATAGTAAATAAATTTAGTAGTATTTTCAACCCCTCTTCTCGTCTTATTCCTTTTCCTCTTTGCATTCGGTCGCTTTAGAGTTTTCCCGATTGAATAGCGGTGGCGCGATCCGGCCAAAGTTTGGGGTAAATCGGGTGTTAGAGTCGGGGAATAATTGTTCGGTCGCGGAGCCTCCGCTCGGCAAATATAACATCTTTAACCGCGTCCGTAACAATTGGTGTCGAGGAGTGAGGTACGAGGCCCGAAGCGTGCTTAACGCACTCAAAATTACGAGCTGCTGAAAATTTGTGTTTTAAAGCAAAACCCGAATTTTGAAATCGTGCCATGGCTGGTCAAGGTGATCGGATGCCGGTGGGTGAGCTAGAGATAGACGGGGTGGAATCGACCCAGGACCTAGGGGAAATGTATGTGGATGAAAGAGAGGAGGAGAACATTGGCAATGTGGTTGAGGGGGTATCAGACGCACAAAATGGCGCTCTCGCGCACGAGGTTACGGGCGCGCAAAATGGCGCCTCGCACATGGCCACGGCGACCGCGCCCGCGACTGAAGCAGCGCCACCGGTGGATTGGAATCTTTTCATGATGCAAATAAAGGCCCTTATGGAAAAGAATAGTGAGCAATTGGAGGGCCGAATGGGAGACCAAATTGGAGGTTTGAAAAACAGTATGGGGGTAATGAGGGACGAAGCAAGGGCTGATAGTGAGCGATTGGGGGGCAAAATGGGAGAAATGGGGGAACGGCTAGAAGCTAAATTTGAGGGGTTAGACAACGGGATAAAAGAGGTAAAGAATGGGTTAATGGGGGTGGAAAATAGAATGGCTGCCCAGGAGAATCAGTTAGAGGGGGTGAAAAATGGGTTAATGGGGTTAGAAAATAGGATGGAAGACAAATTGCGGGAAATAGGGGAGCAATCCGCCCGGGAAATCGAACAGATGGGGAACCAGATAGAGGAGGTGAAAATCGGGTTAGAAAGTAAATTGGATGCTCAGAGGGATGAATTGGGACAGATGAGGGTGGCATCTACAAAAGAGATGGAGGAGATGAAAGAGGAGATACGACGAGGTGTAAGTGAGGAGGTCTCGGGGGTACGCGAGGAGGTAAAGCGAGGCGAAAAGCGTATAGAGAAAGAGGTGAGGAATAATACGGCTAGGTTACAGGGGGGCATAGAGGGTCTGACGAAGGGAGTAGAACAGCTGACAGTGGGACAAAAGGAACTAGTGGACCAAGTGGAAAAGAACACTGCAATAATCGGGGGGTTAAAAGCGACACAAAAAGACATTAAAAACGAATTAATAGCGACAAAGAAGCAATGTCAGATGGTACGTGAGGGACTGACAATGAGGTTGGACAAGGTGACAGAGATAATGGGGACCAAGGACCGGCAGGTAAGGACGCACATAGAGACGGTCACGGTAGCCTTAGAGGACAAAATTGAGGAGACGCACCGGGAAATAAAAGAGGTGAAGCAAAAATTAAAGGAGGTGTTAGAGGGGGTGAGTGAAATTAAGAAGAGACGGACAGAAACTAAAAGAGAAATCCAAGAGGAGGTGATGGAATTGGTACAAAGTCGGTGCTCAACTCATAATGATGTGCTCACTAACCAAATAAAGAGTTTGCAGGTGGCAGAGGAGGTGCGGAGGCGAGGTGTCAAGGTGAGTGGCGATATATTCGGAAATGTACATGATGTGAGGGGAGCTTCAGTCGGCTTGGGGGTTGTTGTGGACCCGGGTGTTCGTGAGAGGCCGTTGGTGAAGTGTGCGACAGGTCTGGTGTGCGAAAAAAGAGGTGTGCGAGAATGTCCGACCATGGGGTGTGTGAGGAAAAAGTGCGCGCCGAGGAGTGAGTGTGCTGTCGAGAGTGAGTCGGTCGTAGCGCGTGTGCGAGGGAGCACATGGAAGCGTGTAGTGAGGAGTGTTACAGAGGATGTAACGGAAGCATGCACGCCTGTGGTGAGTGTTACAGAGGAAATAACGGGAGAGTGTGAGCGGGAAAGGTGTGTAACGGACAGGTGCATGGGGAAAGAGTGCGCTGTCAAAAGTAAGAAAGAATGCACACCTGTGGTGAGTGTTACAGAGGATGTAACGGGAGAGGATGCACGAGAAAGGTGTGTAACGGACAGGTGCATGAGGAAAGAGTGCGCTGTCGAGAGTAAGGGTGAGTGCGCTGTCAAGAGTGGTGGTGAAAGTAGTGAGAGTGACACGGAGCGTGAGTTGGTTGTGACAGGTGAGCGAGGATGTACACCTGGAATGGAAGGATGCACACCTGGAATGGTAGAGCGTGTATGGGAATGCATGCTGGAATTGGTCGTGAGGCACGTGGTTGGGTGTGCGAGTGAGAGCACACCTGTGATTGTCACAGAGGAGGTGACCGAGAAGGGGGCGCGAAGAGGTGTGTTGGTGAGGTGTGCGAGCGACGAGTGTGTGCAAAGGTGTTCGGTGGTCAGGTGTGTGACCAAGTCTGTGAGCGGAATGAGTGTACCGAGGTGTGTAAGGAAAGGTACGAGGAGCATGGGAATAGCTGGAGGTATGAGCAAGAAAGGGGAAGCGTATGCATGTAAGCATGCAGGTGAGGCATCGACGGTAACCGGGTTAGCGGTTAGAACGACATTTAGCCGAGTCGGGCCCTCGGTGCGCATCGGGCAGCTTCGCATGCCGTGAGGACCAGCGGGGATCCGAGCCACGGCGGGTTCGAAAGGACCGCCGTACGTGATCCACGCTGGGCCGCGTTTCGAACGGCCGCGTCCGTGCTCCACTAGGCGGAGCGGGCATCCCGATAGGGAGGGTCGTCATGGCGACCCCCTTTTGTGGAGACGTTCCGGCAGGTCGAGATCGGGCCATTGGATGGCTCCGTGCCGAGGTGGTGCGTGGGATCTCGGCCCGGGTAAGCCCCCGTCCCTGCACCGAATGCGGGACGCATCCAGCCGCCGGCACCAAACAATCCGCATTCATTGCTCGGCTTTACGAAGCCGGGCTGTGGAAGTGAATTGGCGCACCGAGAGGCACTAGTGAGTGGACGATGATGATGATGATAGTGATAGTGGTTTTGATACGAAATTTAGAAAAGTGAGTAGAATTAGCAGAAATTGGAAAATTTTTGATTTGTTGAATTTGGACGAGCAAAATTTATAGTGAGAGACCCCCGATGTGGTGGGATGGCAAATCCACCATCCCTCACAGAAACGGGGGGGCAAAGGAGCACTTGTTTTATGGGGTTGATGGCAGTGAAAACTAGCCCGGGTGGGTTAGGATATTGTGTGTAGGGACCTAGAAGATGACATTAGGTAACGTTAAGGTTTAGTTAGTGACTGATACCTGTAGTGGGGACGCAGGTAGATTAGTGTGGATGATAATGACGTGGTATGTGCTTAGTTTAAAGGGAAGACGGGGAGCACTAAGTTAGCAGGGTAACAGGTAGATCAGATGATGCCGTGTGAGTGTTGGAGGTGTATAGAAGAGTATTGTGAAAAGTGTGTGGTGAACAGGTGTGATTGCACAGGTGTGCAACTGGACGGGTGTGTGGACCAATGTATGAGTGAGTGATAGTGATGAGTGTTGTATTGGCCGAATGGTCCAGGAAGGAAGGAGGGTGCAGGTGGCACCAGGTGTGAGTGCACAGGTGTGCACCAACAGGTGAATGGAATAAATGGTTGTGTGGAAGACATGGAGTGTGGAATAAATGGAGTATTGGAATGGATGTTCGTGGAGTGAGCATGGTGGAAACAATGGAGTGGAGTGGATGGTGCGAAGGTGTGAATGGGGGAAGAGAGGACCCCCATCACGAATACCCGGGGAGGGTAGTGTAAGTGTTAGGTAGAGGGTATAGGTAAATTGTGGTTGGATATTGGCATCTGTGGGGCGGGTGGAAGAATGATGTTTGGATGGGTGCATTAGTGTTGTGGAAATGGCTGGGCGTGTAGCCTGTTAGTGTGTGTAGTTGGTTTGGGCACTCCACCACTGTGAGGATGTCGGCCAGGTGAGGTCGCAGGTGGGCTCTGGGAGCTGGTAGAGTTGTTGTGGATGGGGCCCGAGGATCCGGAGGGTGGACCCGGGTAGCCCAGTGCCAGAGGGCACCGAGGGGTGACAGAGCCAGGAGGGGCCTTCCCCAGTTAGTTAGGTTAGGGTGAGGAGCTAGGTAAGCTCGGGTGGCAACTGCAGTGGTGGAGGTGTGCAGGTGGGTAGACCTGCTGGGAGAGCTACACGTCACAGCCCAGAAATTGTGCAAGGGCACCGGGAGATGAATCGGGGGAGTGAGACCCCAAATTGAGAAGCACCACAGTTTGGTCAATGGGAATTGGTTTTTAGAACCCATAGTGTAAGTTGGCCAATGGATTGGCGGGGAAAGACCCCGGGTAGTGTAAAGTGTGTTAATGTCATTTAGAGGATAGTTAGGATTGGAGTCTCCTCGCACCATCTGCATCCACTCACCTGAGGTGACAGGTACTCCACACCATGCCATGTTTTGATTATTTTTTATGATGCAAATGTTTGGATTGTGAGACGCATCATGACGTGGGTGTGACATTGTGCTTTGATGTTCCATCTCTTCCTCCTTATGAGGATTGATGATGAATTGGGTGATGGCAAATTTTGAAGTAGAGGGATTGTGGAGACGAATTTGGTATAAGGGAAATATGGGGAAGACGTGACGGTAGCGACGGATTGGTAAATGTGTAGATTTTTGTACATATGGGGTAAGGGCAAGGGTAGTGTAGGTGACAAGGGGGTGACGTACGGTAGGGACGAGCTTTCTCACTTCGCTCTCCGTACGCATTTCGCCTTCCATTGCCTTATTGATGTGTACCCTTGTGACCTTACCCCTCGCTCATTTGTCTTTCCCCTTTTGTCTCCCACATGACCTGTGCGCCATTGGGCGCCGAGGGGAGCGTGCGTGAGTCCTCCATTGTGCGCCCGGAATTCCCAGAACCAGCTGTCTGCATCGATGCACCACATTATGGACCACATGTCTGTGGCCGAGCACCACTTATGGACCCCATGGGTTGGGGCATGGCCCCTCTGCTGGAACCGACCAAGGGCCCGAAATCTTGCTGGTGGACCTTGGCCACCGGGCACCGATGCCCCACAGGTGAATCACACGTAGTCGGCCCTGTGGGCCATAAATAAAATAAATAAAATGGACACGTTTGGGCAAGCTTTATTGCAAATAGGCCGCCAGTAAGAAAATGAAAGGAAATGACAACATCTGGAAGAAAGTAAATAGCCAGCAGAGGGAGCCAAAGAGCAAGAGACCACCTGCAGGGTTAGGGGTTGTTGTTTTTATTTTCATGAACAATGGAGACTGCACCGATTGGTGCTTGAGGGTGCTTTGGTGCGTTTTTTGGGTGCTTTCATGGTGCATTGATGCAGAGCAGACTGTCTCCCCCCCAGAAAGAACAATTACAGGTCCTGGGTTAGTCTTGTAAATAAAAGTAGTGTCATTGTAAATAATGCTCCCCACCGTCAGTGTGTAGTTTGAAGACCATTCCGCAATTCGGTTAACTGTGGGCGTAAGTCTGTTAGGCAGGGTGCAATGGAGCAGCGGGACACATTTATTTATGTTTTAAAAACTGTCGCACTCAGGGTCAGGTTAAAAGTAGAGGGAACTACACCTACGTGTCACACTAAAAAAAAGTTGTAGGCCCGGGGCGTGCCTAAGAGGAGGAGGGTGCAGTGTTGCGAATATGAGGACTGTATTTTTTTTATTGTGTGTATTATTATTATTGTTTATTCTGCGCCTCCTGCCTCCGGAGCTGTGTAAAGGTCAAAGGGCGTCCCATAATTAGTCCAAAAGCATGCACATCAGCCAATCATAGAATACCCCTGTTCGATAGTTATATCTTATTATGTGTTCTCGGGTAAGGCTGTGTCTCCCATTAATTGAAATACTCCATTGCACCAGTGAAAGAGATAGATTCCCTTCATTCCATCTCCACTGCCTCTGACATCAATTCTTCCTTGGAATTCTTCCAAAGCAAACTGATCTCTCTCATGCATAGATTTATCCCATCTCGCCTTCAGTTGTCTTACCCTTCCTCCCGTCCATGGTACACTGAATCTTGTGGTGAGGCAGTTGCCCTGAAACAACTTGCCTTTGCCTCTTGGAAGGCTAATCCAACTGAAGGAAATCTCAGTTCCTTCCACCAAGCTCGGAACAAGTGTGTGTCTACCCTCAGGAGTGCCAGGAAGCACTATCTCTCCTCACTCAAGAATGAACTCTCAAACCTGTCTCCTTCCTCCAAATCCTGGTGGCGTCTGGTCAAATCCGTTTCTGGTGTTTGTTCCCCCTCCATCCCCTCCCTTACCTCAAATGGCCACACAGTTGACATCGCACGTGACAAAGCCGAATGCCTCAACTCTGTGTTTGCCTCAAAATCCTTAGTCCCAAACCCATCTCTCTCTGTTCCCACCTTTCCCAGTCGAACCAAACTGCTCCTGGACTCTGTGACCTTCTCTCCTGACAAGGTGGAGGAGTTTTGTCAAACCTCGCCTCTGATTCTGCAACTGGACCAGATGGCATCAGCCCACGGGTCCTAAAATCCTGCTCTGCCGCTCTATCTCACCCTCTCTCTGTTCTTTTCACCCTATCTTTTGCTCAAGGTCATCTGCCAGCATCCTGGAAATCAGCAAACATTACCGCTTTACACAAAAAAGGTGCAAAAACAGATCCTTGCAACTACAGACCAATCAGCCTGCTCCCAATTATCAGCAAAGTCATGGAATCCATCATTGCTTCGGATATGAAATCTTTCCTCTTCTCCAATGGCTTGATCTCTGATCATCAATTTGGTTTCAGACCAGGTCACTCTACTCTGGACATGCTGCTTCTGCTGTCTCAACAATGGATGGAGGTCCTCAATGCCAAACAGGAAATCAGAGCTGTCTCCCTTGACATATCACGTGCCTTCGATACGGTCTGGCACCCAGCTCTGCTCACCAAACTCTCCTCCTATGGTATCCATGGAAATCTCCATGCATGGCTTGCGGACTTCCTCTCTGGTCGTAGTCAACGTGTGGCCCTGAATGGATTTCTCTCATCTCCCCTTCCCGTTCAGGCTGGAGTTCCCCAAGGCAGTGTGCTGGGCCCTGTGCTTTTTCTGGTCTTTATCAATGATCTCTCCGACTCTCTGGAAAATCCTCTGTATCTCTTTGCTGATGACTCCACTCTCTGCCGCTCCATTCCTCTTCCCTCAGATCGGCAGTCTGCAGCCTCCTCACTCTCTGAAGACCTGGACAAAATCACAGACTGGTCAAACATGTGGAACATGTCTTTCAATCCTGACAAATCTCACACTCTTACTATGTCTCTCCGAAAAGATCGACTGGACAACCCTCCCATCTACTTTCTCAACAATCCTCTCCAAGAAGTTCTGTCGCTCAAGCTTTTGGGTCTCACCATCTGCCATGATCTTTCTTGGGAAAACCACATTTCCAAGCTGGCCTCCAAAGCCAGTGGCCGACTGGGCATCCTCCGTCGTGCGAAGTCCTTCCTAGGCACACCTGAGCTCCTCACCACATACAAGGCTGTCATCCGCAGCTCAATGGAATACTGTTCTCCCCTATGGGCTGGTGCTCCTGCCTCACACCTGGCTCGGCTTCACGCTGTTGAATCCAAAGCTTTCAGAATCATTGGAATCTCCCGCGATGAAGCTATCTCTGAGGGCCTTTCACTCACTCACCGCAGGCAGGTAGGTGGTCTTTCTGTCTTCTACCAACTCCTCTCCGGCCTTGCTCCCCCAGCTCTCTCTGTGCTCTGTCCCCCAAATATTCCTACAGGTCGCACAAGATCTGCCAGCCACCCTCTGATGGTTAAACTGCCGAAATCTCGGCTCTCTGCTCACCTTCACTCTTTCATTCCTCTTTTCTCCCGCCTCTGGAACAAACTCCCATACTCACTTCAATCACACTCCTCCCTCCAGGTCTTCAAAACAGCTGTTCACCACCATCTCTTATCTTCCCCCATCCAAAACCTTGATCTTTTCTACCCCCACTAATTCACCCCAGATCCACCTTGTTTGAAATTCCAACTTCTTTCCTGGAAGTCTTGGCAGTGTCCATACGTTTTATACCTCTCCCACCCCCCCCCCCCCTTCCCATGCCTTCCCCCCAAAGCCCTCTCCCTCCCACATTTCTCTCGATGTCTCCATGTCTCTCGGTCCCTGCTCTCAAATGTTGTGTTTGTGTCCTTCCCCCTCTCTCCCCATCTTGTCTACCGCTCCCGATGTTATTTGTTTTGTGTGTCTGTTTGTCTTTCTGTGTGATTAATGTTCGCTCTTTCACGAGCCTCGATCTTGTATACAACAAAAAAATAAAAAATAAAAAAAAAATTCCCATTCCCAAAACCTCCATTCCCCCTTTCGTCGATTGGAAATTACCTCCCCTCCAATAACCGCCATTGACCACGAGGCAGGGTCGGAGAAGAAAGGCATGTCTCCACCTCGTCATAGAGGGGAGGAGTGAGCCAGCCCCACTCGACCAACCATGAGCCAGGGGTTTGGCTAGAGAGGGTACTAGCCGATACTCGGCCCGGCCGCACCAGGAATGAACTGGTTCGACGCCCGCGCTAGAGAGGTCGCGGGCGACTGAGATGTGTTAACAAATTAATTAATTAATTTGAGATGTCCGATTCCTAGTGTTTGGAAATTTGGAAGAGCTTGACCCTAGCCTTTCCCTTGCGAGGGCAAGGAGGAACTTAACACTTGACACTTAAGCTTAGTTTGAAGTACACCCTGCCAGCGCTCCCGGTGGGACGGCCGGGCAACCAGAAGGGACGAGGTTCTCCTGACCACGTGGCCCTCGATCTGGGAAGCGAGAGGCGTTCCATTAGTGGACGCGCCCCTCACGCCCGACTTTTGGGCGGCCCCGGCAGGCCGTTTGTTTTGACGTTCCGTGACAGGCCCCGCACCCCCACCTCAGGGCCGACCGGGCGACCGGAATGAATCCCGGTGTCCCGATCCGAACCTTCAGAGCGGGCCGGCTGCACTTTCCGTCCCTGCGGTCCCAAATACCGGAACCACCCGCATACCACTTTATTCGACAAAATGAGGTGCGGCCTACAGCCTTAGAAAACCAACCCTATATAAGTCAATACCTCCAACGACACAGGCACGCATTCGTGCCGCGTGACGTGGTGACGTCATCGCGCTTTCACCTTAAATTGTTGGAAGAGAAGGAAGGAAGAGTTGGAAGGAAGAGCGATCGGGGAGGTTCGCAAAGGTTGAGGGGCGGGGCCTATATAACCCACGGCAGGGCGTTTCCCGAGGAGATGAGCTTTTACAGGGAGACGAGAGGGAGTCCAAGCAGTTGAGTCCAAGAGAGGCGCTTTGAGTTGAGTCCGAGAGAAGTCCAGAGTTGAGCTGCAGCTCGAGCCACCGAAACTGCGTTTACAGCAGCTCGAGCCACCGAAACTGCAGCCACAGCAGCGTGGGCCTGGACGGCAGTTTGGAGCAGGGCCGCAAAGGAACGGCGGCTGCCCAACGAGCCGATCGTGCGGCAGTACCCGTGGACCTTCCTCTCCCTCCAGCCATTCACCTCCTGCCAGTCCTATCATCATTCCCTGCGTGAGTCTGTCCTTGTTTGTTCTGTCCCAGGGTTAATTAAGACTGTAGGTAAGCTAGCGTTGCACTGTGTATCTAATATCTTCTGTAAATTATTTTCTTATCCTTCCTTCTTCCTTGGTTATTTTGAGCCTGTAAATAGTAAATAAATTTAGTAGTATTTTCAACCCCTCTTCTCGTCTTATTCCTTTTCCTCTTTGCATTCGGTCGCTTTAGAGTTTTCCCGATTGAATAGCGGTGGCGCGATCCGGCCAAAGTTTGGGGTAAATCGGGTGTTAGAGTCGGGGAATAATTGTTCGGTCGCGGAGCCTCCGCTCGGCAAATATAACATCTTTAACCGCGTCCGTAACAATATGGACAAGAGTCAATGTGAGGAATAAAGATTGAGTCAGCAATGCAAAATATAATAAACCCAAGAGCCACCATTTTGAGTACCGAGATAGAGAGAGGGAGCTAATGGGAGGGAGAGTTTGAGGGGAAGATAATTTGAGGGGAGGGAGTGTGAGGGGGTTTAGGGAGAGAGAAAGGATGAGGGGTGGGTAGAGAGGATGATGGGGTGATGGGACAGAGAGAGAGAGGGTGGGAGGAGACAGGGGAAGGGGTGAGGAGATATAGAGAGAAGGTGGGTTGGGGGGGGGGTGAGGGGAAAGGGTGAGTGGGGAGAGAGAGGGTGAGAGGAAAGGATGAGGGTGAGGAGAGAGAGAGAGGGGAAGACTTTGACTTTTATGTCCATTTATTACAAAAGTATAAAATAAAGATTGCTTCCAGTCAAAACAAAATAAACAAACTAGTTACAGACAATTTTACCATCGGGGAAATCAAAACCAACAAAACGTTAAGCTACCAAAAAAAGTACAAAGGATATTTAGTAAAGACTAGAGGGAAAGCACTAAGCGGCCATCAGATATTTTACAAAAATCATCATTTACACACCACATTCTCTCAAAGAGTTCAAGTTGGCTGGAAAGCGAGTAACAGTGAAAATCAAGTTTTATCCGGCTTTCACAAAATGCTCTGAACATTGCTACAGTATCTGTACTGTACAAATCATTCTTTATCTTTGATTTCCTAGTTTTGTAAATTGCCAATTTTGCTTGTGAAATGAAAAAGTTTGCAAGAATTGTTGCCTGGAGGTTAACGGGGCCACTTGGACCAAAAATGAAAATTGGAAAACTGAAATCAAGAGAAAGACTTGCAAATAGCACTTTCAAGAAAATAAAAAGAGGAGTTAAACGATTGCATCGAATATATGCATGGGACAAGGTTTCACTCTCCACAAAAGGGACACTGATCACTAGACTACGGATTTTTATGTTAAGAAAATAGGCCTTTTATGTTTTGAAAAGCGGAATTTTTTTTTTTTTATGTGAAAAAATCCCGAAATATTTCTTTCCAAAGTTTTATTCATTTTTTATTATTACCAAGTTTTTCAGAAATCAGTCAAAAAAAGAACAAAAAATGGTAAGCTTTTTCCTGCACAACATTAAGCACTCTGGGCTAGTAAACAGGTAAAAAATGACGTTCAGGTACCTTTATTGCAACCGCATTGTTTGATAAGTAGAGGACTAGAAGAAATTGACAAGACCCTTTTAGGAACGGTTAAAGTAGGTGTTTGAAATCATTATCTTGGTAATGTTCTCCTTGGTGAGGCGGTGTCGGCGGTCGGTGAGGACGTTTCTGTAGACGGAGAAGGACCTTTCCACGTCGATGCTGACGATGGGGCAGTACCTCAAGAGGGGGATGTCAGCAAGCTTGACTCCAGCCGGCACACCAACCTCAGATCCGTGCTGATCTCCATCCAGGATCAAAGCCACTGTCCTCAGCACACCAATGTCGGGATTGCGCTGCAGCACCGCCTTGAACTTGGTGAGCAGGATCTCCTTACGGCAGCCTCGGATCTTTTCGAGCTCCTCCTTGGCCTGATCAAGGAGCTGGAAGGCCTTGGCCAGCTCCATGCCGGCCTCCTCCAGCTGCTTAAGGATCTTCGGGATGAACGACACGTGGGCATTTAAGAAGACCAAACTGAGCTTGATGTCCGCCTTTCCGAACAGGTCCTTGGCACTCCGGATTGCCATCGCGTCGTCATCGTTCAGCTGGTCCACAATGTCCTTGACGGCCTCGAAGTGCTCGGCGTAAAACACCGCGGCGTCGATCCACGTCCCCCACCAAGTCAGAATGGGCTCCGGGGGGAGAGAAAGATTGGGCTGCTGCTCCTTCCAAAAGACAACACGCGACGGGGCTTTGACGAACACCTTCTTCGTCGTGGCAATCAGGTCGTTGACGTCCTTGAACATTTCTCGGACTGTCTCGCAGACACGGTGGAGCGCGTGGGCAACGCAAGTCACATGCAGCAAGGCCGGGAAGAGTTCCTTCAGGGCATGGCCGGCCTTGATCATATAGGCCGCGGCGTCGCTGACGAGGACCTTGAGGCACTCCGGCTTGAAATCAGGCCAAAGATAGCGCAGCGTGTCATTGACTGCACGCACGATCTCCCCGGAGTTGGTCTTCTCCAGAAACATGCACTGGACGAGGTGGGGACGAAAGTACCCCTCCTTGGACAAGCGTCCCGTGATGATGTTGGCCACATATCAACCTGCCGAATCGGTCGTCTCGCCGACGGACAGCCAGATGGGCTGCTGTCCGAGGTCGGCACGGATCCCCGCCAAGGCCTCGTCGTAGCACTTGTCGAGGTAGTGCTTTCGAATCCAGCTTTCATCGGGGATCTGGAGAGTGATGTGCTTCTCCAGGAACGACCGGAGGGCAAGGTTTTCCAATTTCGACCATGGGATGCCAGCGGCCAGCATGGCCTGGCACAGCTCCTGAGCCACGACGTCGCACTTGTGCCTCTTTCCGCCACCAAAGTCCTCCATGGTGGCTTGCATGACCGTCCTCTTCTTCTTCAAGGCCAAGTTGCTCTTGTGGCGGTCTCCTCGGACATGTTGGGCCAGCTCAGACTTCTGCTTCGCCCGGAAAGTCTTTTCACAAGCTCGACAGAAAGCCGTGTCACTCGACACGTACTTGAAGGTGGCCCCATCGCCGCCAGCGTTGAATTCCTTCAGCCACTTGTCACGAAGAGCAGCACTCATCTTGATAGGAGACTTGTTCACACTTTGTGTACACTCTCTCACTGTAGTACACCGCCTCACTGCTGTACACGCTGGGGACGCAACGCACGCAAGTGGACGCAACGTTTTGTTTTTGAGATCGATCGCAGTTAAAAAATTCGATCGCAGTTAAAAATTTTGATCGCAGTTTAAAATTTCGAAAAATTCCCTAATTTTTTTTAGCGTTGCCAGACATTTTCGACCAAAAAGGGCATTTTATTTTATTTTTCCCGAAAAAGGGCGAAATTCTTTTTTTCTCCGAAAATAGCAAAATAATTTTTTTGCGCGCAAAAAAGCCGTTTTATGTGAAAAAATAAAAAATATTTTTTCACATAAAAATCCGATGTGCACTGATCACTTATCGCTTGTGAAAAGCGGTGAATAAGAGAGTTTGTCGGTATTATCCAATGTGCGATTCTCCATTGGAGATCACCAGCTCGTTTTGGCACAGGATTTTTAGAATACCATCCCCAGTTTGGGGAGAAAGGAGGAGTGTGTGGCAGGACTGCAGACCACTTAACAGATGCTGGGATAGACAAGGAAGGGAAAATAGCTTTTAAACATTGGAGATACATGGGTTTACGGTTATCACTGGAAGAGGAAAAGGAGCGGCCAAAATGTATTGGCTCCAAGTTTTCAGAGGCAGACAAAAGAAGGTTGGGGAAAGGTGAGAGGCTCGGCTCAGAGGGAGGTACAGGACTGACCAACCAAGGTTGGGTGGTACCGTAGGCACGAAGCACCACCCTTAAACATCTGTCTATTTGGCGAGATGATCTAACACCAGTCGCTGAGGCAATAGCAGCAACACTTAGCCACTTATCATTGGCATTGTTTTTAAGGTGGCACACTTTAGTTATTGATGCATCAAGAAACTTTTGAATGAAGGCCCTGTTGTTATCAAAACCTTCAAAAAGTGAGTTGTAAAACAGTGGCTCGTTCCAAAAAATATGGATCTCTCGTACGTAGTATGATCGTGATGGCTTGTGAAAGCTTGCCATGCATTTAACAAACTTCAATAGAAAGAAGGGAGTGAAGAGAAAGCAAACTTGGTCAAGCCCATTAGGAAGAGCTCCTTAGCATGACTGAAATTCTCAACTTGACCCAAAATACAGCATGCAAGTTGCATCCAAGGCACAATAGGCTCATGCAAAAAGGACCATATTGTGCGAAGACGAAAAGTCATGATTCGGCATTTTACGTTGACAAGTCCTTGACCACCCTCAGATATCGGCAAATTCAATCTCTCCGGTCGTAGCCAATGCTTACCAGAAGAGAGGGGAAGAAAGAGAGAGAGAGAGAGAGAGAGAGAGAGAGAGAGAGAGAGAGAGAGAGAGAGAAAGAGAAAGAGAAAGAGAAAGAGAAAGAGAAAGAGAAAAAGAGAAAGAAAGAGGGTGTAAAGAGGGTGTAAAGAAGGTGTAAAGAGGGTGTGAAGATGAGGGGAGAAAGAGAAATGGGGAGATAAGTTTGAGATAGAATTGTCAAAGCAATTCCATAAACAAGAGAAAATGAGTGAAGGTGAACTGAAAGCTTTGAGTTGGACATGTTGGCAAAGTGTATGTTATAGTTGAAAAGCCTGTGATCAGCTGGCAATGGGGACTGGTAAATGTATGTTAAAAGAGAGGATAGGAGGTGGTAAAAACAGAAAGATGAAATACAGACTGGCCTGTGGGGCACGGTTTAGTTTCTCTGATTTATTCATTCCAATGTTCTTTCGGCTTTGTACTCCACTGCATCAATCGGATTTCTGGAACTCAGGGTGAAATTGGAGGAATTGTTTTCCATTACATTAGGTGCAGAAGCTACATTTTAAAGAGTTGAGATTGAGTTCAAAAACAAAAGTATAACACATTGGAGAATGGCGAGGTTGTCTCAGTCTGTGGGGTCTAGCTTGGCAGGGGCTCATTGTAATACATATATAGTACGATTAAGTTTTTGCAGTGGTTTTGATTGAGGGATAGAGGAAATACATAAAACTTTGATTCAAGGTCACACTACAGGTGATGTTGTGAATTTGCTGATTTTTTTCTTATTGGAAAATAAATTGTACTTCACTGACAAAAGCTGCAGAAATACCCAAAAGACTTGATTATTTGGCAAAAAGGTATTTAACTAATGAAGTTAATAGGCCATTCACGTAGATACAGTGCCTATATAAAGTCTACACCCCCTTTCAAAATTTTCACCTTTTGTTTCCTTATAGCCTGGAATTAAATTGCATTAAATCACACTTTCTCCATCTTTATTTACACAGCGTAACCCACAACTTCCAAGTGAAAAACAAATTCTACAAATTTCAGAAAATTAATTAAAAATACAAAACTGGGTTATCTTGGTTGGATAAGTGTCCACCTCCGCCACCCCCCCTCCCTTATAACAGCAATTGTAAATTAGTTCAGGTGTAACCAATCACCTTCAAAATCCCACAATACGTTAATTGGCCTCCACCTGTGTTAAATTGTAGTGATTCTGATTATTTCAGAATAAAATCAACTGTTATTGTAGATTTCCTCTGCTGGGTAGTGCAATTTAAAGCAGAGACAACCATGAGCACCAAGGAGCTTTCAAAAGACCTCCGGGATAAAGTTTTGGAAAGGCATAGATCAGGGGATTGGTATAAAAATATTTTTCAAAGGTCTTGAATATTCCTTGGACCACAGTCAAGACAATCATTAAGAAGTGGAAGGGTATGGTACCACCAAGACCCTGTCAAGATCAGGCCATCCCTCCAAACTGGATGACCAAGCAATGAGGAGACTGATCAGAGCAGCCACCAAAAGGCCAATGGCAACTTTGAAAGAGCTGCAGGCCTGTAATGTAAAGACTGGTCACTGTGTGCATGTGACTACAATATCCCAAACGCTCCGCAAATCTAACCTGTATGGTAGGGTGACAAGAAGGAAGCCATTACTCAAAAAAGCCCCCATTCGAGGTATGCCAAAAACCCACTCCGGAGATTCTGAAGCCATGTGGCAAAAAGTATTGTGGTGTGACAAAACCAAGATGGAACTTTTTGGCCTAAATGCAAAACGTTACGTTTGGCTGAAACCCAACACAGCACATAAACCATCCCTACTGTGAAGCATGGTGGTGGCAACATCATGCTATGGGGATGTTTCTCATCAGCAGGGACTGGGGTACTTGTCAGGATAGAAGGGAAAATATGGGGGCAAAATACAGAACAATCCTAGAGGACGACCTGCTGTCCTCTGCAAGAAAGCTGAAATTGTGACGGAATTTCACCTTTCAGCATGGCAACGACCAAAAGTGCACAGCCAAAGCTGCACTGGAGAGGCGAAGGAATAAAAAGAGATTGTCATTGAGAGGCCCAGTCAGAGCCCCGACCTAAATCAAATTGAAAATCTGTGGCATGATTTGAAGATTGCTGTCCATCAACGCTCCCCATGGAACTTGACTGAGCTTGAACAGTTTTGTACAGAAGAATGGGTAAATATTGCCCAATCAAGGTGTGCAAAGTTGGTAGAGACCTATCCCAACAAGCTCACAACTGTAATTGATGTCAAAGGTGTTTCCACCAAGTATTAACTCAGGGGGATGGACACATATCCAACCAAGATATTCTAGTTTCGAATTTTAAATTAATTTTCTGAAACTTGTAGAACTGCTTTATCACTTGGTAGTTATGGGTTACAATGTTAAAATAAAGTGGAAAAAGTCTGATTTGAAGTAATTTTATTCCAGGTTATAAGGCAACAAAAGGTGAACATTTTGAAAAGGGGTGTGGACTTTCTATAGGCAATAGTTCAAACATGCCACCCAAGGGAACACACAAAAACCAGACAAACAGTGCAGAAAAGAGGATTATATAGTTTTTTTTTTTTTTTTTTTTTGTATACAAGATCGAGGCTCGTGAAAGAGCGAAGTGATATGCTCTATGGCCGATGCAATCACAGAGCAAGTCTACGTGCGGTTTAAGGTATTGGGAGCTCAGTTTATAATACAAGGTAGATTCTCAGAGGTATGACAGGAGTAGTGTAATAATGTTGCTTCTGGGACACCTCCGTTTAACATGTGAAATCCCTATCTAATGTCATTTACCCCCTTGTCTTTTTCAAAAATCATAAACACCTCTATTTCTCCCACCCTCATCTTTATGAACCTTTTGTCTGTAGTACCTATCCTTAATGTTGTTCATTAGACCACTCAAACACTACAAATATTTGTTTTCTCTTATAGACCTATCATCCTTCTTCTACATATCATCTGGCAGATTAATCTTTGACCCACTCAAACATTGACCCATTCACTTCCATATTAATTCTTTCCCTCCCTCATTGCCCCTAAACACCTATATTTCTCTCACCCTGTTCTTTACGAACCTTCTAACCTTTTGACATGTTATCCTTATTCATTAGACCACTTAAACACCTGTGATCCTTCTGACCTTATGGACCTTTTAACCTTTTACTCTTAATATCATCTGGTGAATATAACCCACTCAAACATCGACCCGACAAATATTTGTTTATGTGTGGGAAATAATTTAATTCTCTTGCCACTCTCTTCACCATCTAATATATTAACAAAAAAGATGTTTGAGTTTGGTTCTTTATTAAGATATTTTAACTGAGCTAAGATAAAATGGTAAACCTCCCTCAATGTTCTTGTTTGAGCGCCTCCAGTGCCGCCCACTTTTTGTTAAGCCACGCCCACTTTTTGTTAAGCCACGCCCACCTTTCTACTAAGCCACGCCCACTTTTTGTTAAGCCACGCCCACTTTTTAATAGGCCCCGCCCACTTTTGCTAGGCCCCGCCCCTTTTTGCTACGCCCCGCCCACTTTATAAACTCTTCAGCATTGTATCATTTCCAGGTAATACATTACATCATTTTCAGGGAATTTCCATCACATCATTTCCAGTTAAGACACGCCCAGGGAATTTCCACAGGAAATGACACACCCAGTCCTTATAAAAGGCACCGACCACACAGGCTTTTTCAAACACGCTTTCTGCTTCACTTGAGAATGGACTACTATGCTGAAATGGAATGGGATAACTTTGCTATTCCTTGGAGTCCTACTACCTGTGTAGAACTCAACCTTCAGATTGATGAACTGGACTCGAACCTCTTATCAATGGAGGTAAGTTTGTTAATTTTTAAATTTTTAAATTTAATTATTTATTTTAATTTTTTTTTTAGATGAGACTCGTGTAAGAGTTAACAAAGTTTATTTTAATATTCATAGAGCTTGATTTATACAAATAAAAAATATTGTATTAAATTAATACATTGTTATTTTCTTTCACAGGAAATTGTATCTGAGATACGAAATGAAAATTCTGCTTTTAACACAACTTGGGATGAAGTTATTTTTTTGTTTGAAGACATTTTGAACAACCAAGACCCCCAGAACGAGTTCTACCTTGATGACCCAGCCAAAGAGTTATACCTTGGAGATCCACAAAATCCTGAAAAAGAGTTTTACCATGATGATACTTGT
Organism: Myxine glutinosa; assembly: GCF_964187855.1. Lineage (NCBI taxonomy): Eukaryota > Metazoa > Chordata > Myxini > Myxiniformes > Myxinidae > Myxine > Myxine glutinosa. Next base: position 157,526,743 of record NC_136267.1, on the reverse strand, counting down.
TGTGAGTTATCAAAACAAAACCCACTGAACAAGTTCTACCTTGATGAGCCAGAATACAAGTCATACATTGGAGACCCACAAATTTCTGAAAATTGGGAAAGGGGAGTTCTCCCTGATGGTCCGCAGTTATACTATGTGAGACACATCATAGAAACCCTAAAAAATTGTGAAATGGGAATTCTCCCTGATGGTCCGCAGTTATACTATGTGAGACACATCATAGAAACCCTAAAAAATTGGGCAAGGAGAGTTCTCCCTGATGGTCCGCAGTTATACTATGTGAGACACATCATAGAAACCCTAAAAAATTGGGAAACGGGAATTCTCCCTGATGGTCCGCAGTTATACTATGTGAGACACATCATAGAAACCCTAAAAAATTGGGCAAGGAGAGTTCTCCCTGATGGTCCGCAGTTATACTATGTGAGACACATCATAGAAACCCTAAAAAATTGGGCAAGGAGAGTTCTCCCTGATGGTCCGCAGTTATACTATGTGAGACACATCATAGAAACCCTAAAAAATTGGGCAAGGAGAGTTCTCCCTGATGGTCCGCAGTTATACTATGTGAGACACATCATAGAAACCCTAAAAAATTGTGAAATGGGAATTCTCCCTGATGGTCCGCAGTTATACTATGTGAGACACATCATAGAAACCCTAAAAAATTGGGAAAGGGAAGTTTTCCCTGATGGTCCGCAGTTATACTATGTGAGACTTATCACGGAAACCCCCAATATTTCTGAAAATTGTGGTTTTACCTTGGGGACTTGGAAAGATGGTTATATTTTTGGAGACTCGGAATGGGGGTTTTGTTTTGATGACTCGGAATGTGATACCTATCTTGGAGGCTCAACAGGAATGTGGTTATACCTTGGGAACTTGGAAAGTTGGTTTTATTTTGGAGACTCTACCTGTGGGGTTCCTCTTGGAGACTCTTTGGATTCTAAAGCAATGAACAATGTTCTTTATTTAATGACGCTTGATTTAAGCAATATCAAGAAAGTTCGAGGAAGAAAATGCTGGAAAATTCTTTCTTCCCATTTCTACTTCTTCAAACTTAAAAGCCTTGAAAGACAGAATTGGAGGAAGAGGAAAAAAAAAAAAAGAAATACGTATTTAAAAAAGAAGAAAAGAAAGATTATGTTAGGGTTTGGGTGGGATTTTGAATGTGAGGGTTAGGGATGGGGTTGGGTTAGGGTTGGGATTTTGAATGTGAGGGTTAGGGTTGGGGTTGGGTTAGGGATGGGGTTGGGTTAGGGATGGGGTTGGGTTAGGGATGGGTTGGGTTAGGGTTGGGATTTTGAATGTGAGGGTTAGGGTTGGGGTTGGGTTAGGGATGGGATTGGGTTAGGGTTGGGATTTTGAATGTGAGGGTTAGGGATGGGTTGGGTTAGGGATGGGGTTGGGTTATGGATGGGGTTGGGTTAGGGTTGGGGTTGGGTTAGGGATGGGGTTGGGGTAGGGATGGGGTTGGGTTAGGGATGGGGTTGGGTTAGGGATGGGGTTGGGTTAGGGATGGGGTTGGGTTAGGGATGGGTTGGGTTAGGGATGGGTTTGGGTTAGGGATGGGGTTGGGTTAGGGCTTGGGTTGGGTTAGGGTTTGTATATTATTATGACTCACTCGCACATACACACACACACAAAAGTTAAGCCCCAACTAAAAAGTTGTGGGATTCTGTGTTTGGGGTTCACAGATTTAAAAACGTATCCCCATTATACACACACAAAAGTTAAGCCCCAACTAAAAAGTTGTGGGATTCTGTGTTTGGGGTTCACAGATTTAAAAACGTATCCCCATTATACACACACAAAAGTTAAGCCCCAACTAAAAAGTTGTGGGATTCTGTGTTTGGGGTTCACAGATTTAAAAACGTATCCCCATTATACACACACAAAAGTTAAGCCCCAACTAAAAAGTTGTGGGATTCTGTGTTTGGGGTTCACAGATTTAAAAACGTATCCCCATTATACACACACAAAAGTTAAGCCCCAACTAAAAAGTTGTGGGATTCTGTGTTTGGGGTTCACAGATTTAAAAACGTATCCCCATTACATTTTATTTATTAATTTATTATTTTCAAGGGTATTATCTGCTTACTTGTGTTTTTTGTAATTCTTGTGAGTAAAATGAACCCAAGATTTCTTCTCCATTTAAATCATATAATTTGTAGGTCCAAGGGACTGTATCCATTACATCAATGATTTTAAATAATTCACGAGTCCATTTTTGTGTATAACCTTTCTCAAAATGACTTTTCCATTTGTATATTCTTACAATATCACCAACTTTAAACTTGGGCTTTCTCAAATTAATCTCCTTTTCATATTCTAATTTTGTAAATGTTTCTGATGGTTTTGATTGTGTTGATGAATGAACTGTATTATTGTAATTATCTACAATATCCTGAATTAAATACACCCATTTTTGAGAACCGAGTTGTGTGAATTTTTTATATAATTTCTCTTTTAAAGTACGATTAAAACGCTCAATAACAACTGCCTTTCCTTCATTAAAGGTGCTGTATAATTTAATACCCTTCCCCTTAAGAAATTTCATGAATATTTTGTTATAGAACTCTGTTCCCTCATCAGTCCATAACTTCTTTGGTTTCCTTTTATCCCGATCAAATATTAGCTTAAAGGCTAACATTAAAGTATCACCCCTTTTATTTTTTAAAGGGACAACCCAGGCAAATCTACTCCTCAAATCAATAACGGTTAAAGCATACCTGTATCCCCTGTCATTATTCAATTCAATTAAATCAGCGGACCATATGTGGTCAGTGTATTTAGAATAAACCTTCCTTCTTTTAAACTTTGTGATTATAGGTTTGTGTAATTCTTCAGCCAAAAGCTCCTCAGTCTTGATGACATCATTAGAGCCTAATAGTTTTTTGAGGAATAACCAAGACCAAGTTTCAATTTAGCATTTATCAAATTTCTCACAATAAACCTATCAACTTTCTCTCTCAACGTTGGATTTTGTATCAAAGACAAATTATACAACATTTCGCTGTCGGCTTTATGTTTTTCAGTCAACGTAGTGGTTTTCCCATAAGCAATATCATGCTTCATACACACTTCGTCAACCCTATTTGTAGGTTTAGACCAAGGTTTAGGATTGTCAGCCTCATCTAATCTTTTATCCAAGTTTGTTCCTGGACCACAGAAAGAATACCCTGGAAGGTGTAATTCCCCTGGAATTCCAGTTGTTGTAAATTTACTTCCTGACAGAAACTTTTGTATGTCTCCTCCTCTTTTAGGAGAGATGAATTGGCACTTTTTAGAGCCACATACTTGACATATTCCTTTTTGATAAACTCTATTATTTTTAGCTTTAACATAAGCGATATTTTTAGATTTAGTTTTCTTTTTACATTTGAGACAATAACTCATATTTATTTATCAGAAAAATTCCGACAGAGTATCAAAACCTTTTTGGTTTTCAACATATACATTTCAATCTTTATTTTTAAAACATAAAGAATCCTAAGGAATGCCTTCACTCTCTCCTCCATTTATTTACAAATAAAAACTAACTAAAGTCAATGACACCAACATCATCAATCACATAATCTTTTCCTTCTTCTTCTTCTTCTTCTTCACCACTTTCTCGTTTAAATCTCCTCCCTGAAATTGAAGACATTGACGTTCTTATTTTTGAAACCATTATCTTCATAAGAGTTGTTAATTCTTTAATTTCCTCTTCGGTGCGTTGAGATTGATTTATTTGCTTTAATACACTCAATCTTTTATGAATCTCAATGATTTCCATCTTTTTATATTTTTCCTCCCTCTCTCTTTGCTCCCTCTCCTCCTCCTCCATTTTCTCCCTCTCCTCCTTCTCCTTTTTCTCCCTTTCCTCCCTTTCCTCCTTCTCCCTTTTCTCCCTTTCCTCCTTCTCATTTTTCTCCCTCTCCTCCTTCTCCTCCTTTTTCTCCCTCTCCTCCTTCTCCTCCCTCTCCCTTTCCTCCTTCTCCTTTTTCTCTCTTTCCTCCTTCTCTTCTTCAACTCCTTCCTCATCCCTTGCTACCCTTGAGTTTGAACCCCAAAGAATATTATACATATACTCATCTGGATTTTGAGATATTCTTGTATCTATAATTATTTTTCTCATAATAGGATACCAATAAGATTTGTTGACGATTTCTAAAAGAGTTTTATATTTCATAACTTTGAGAAGTTCATTTTTATTTAATATTTTAAACAAGTCTCTATTTGTGGGTTTAACAATATCAGTATAAGGCCAGTTTTTAATGACAAAATTCCCATGTATATGCTCCAAATCATAAGGTATGTAATACCGAGCACCCTTTTCTTGTAGGTATCCTTGAATACAAAAATTATAATTCTCTTGTAGTCTTCTTCCTGCCATTTATGTATCAGAAATATATGTGAGATTAATATTATGACAGGTAATACCACCCCATCTTCCCACTACCAAATCGGTTTGTATTCCTCGGCTTTCTATCCTTATCTCATTACCTTCCTTCTTTGTCATGCGAACCATCGCTATACTATCATATATTTTTCTTTTCTTAAAATCACGTATTTGTTGTTTACTAATTGTACTTCCACATAAATCCTTATCCTCACCAAGTGGATAATATTCTTCTTTACGAGACTGATTTAAATCATGTAGGTCTTCTATGTTTATTGAAAAAGACCAATTATACCCTAAATCAGGCATATCATACCCCCATTTATTAATTCGCATATTAACTAAATGTCCTTCTTTATAAAATTCAATTGTAAGCAGGTAGTTAAATTCAATGAGGAAAGGTGTATGGTCAGTATAACCAGGTGTTGTGGTTGTAAATTTTACTTCTTTCACAAAACGTGCTGTTTTCTTTAAAAATATATATTGTGATAAATCACTTAATCTAATTAAGTCATTCGCATCTGTAGGGTTTGGATAATTGATTAATTTATAAGTATTCTTCATATTAATATTTTTACTTACACTATATTTTTGTCGTTCAGCCTGTGCCTTTGTATAATAATTTGATAAATCAATATCCTGAGAGGATTTTCCAAAGATAGAACCATCTTTTCCAACATAAGTCATTTATATTAGATTAAAAATGATATCATAAAAATTTTCATTATTGTTGAGTTGAAATAATACATATAAACATAATTGACCACAACATTTAGAATTAATTTCTTGAACTTGAAATGTTTGATAAACACCATTCTGTAAGAATTGTATTACTTCAACAGGTGGTGGCATACCATAACTATCAAAATAATATTTATCCTGACTATTATGAATACAAACCCAATGAGAACCATTCTGTGTGTCTAAATTCATAATAATATTCTTTGTATTCTTATTTATATGTATTAATTCATCTCTCATACAGATTACCACATTATCAATTTTTAGTGTTTTACAATACTTGGCTAGTTCTATATTTGACGTTGTATTCTTTCCAAATTGTTTAAACCATTTATCCATTTATTTATGAGAAAGATACAATCCATTACCCCGTTTAGTTAGTTTAACACCCGCTTGAGCGATAGAGGAAAGCATATCACCAACCAACAATCTAGCTTTATCAGGTAGACTTTCAAGTTTTTGAGCAAAATCTACAATTACACCACTTCCACTAATTTGTTTCTCCAACTCCTTGTTATGTCTTTCCAATTCTTTTTGAGCTTTTAGTTGTGCCTTCCTTTCGTTAGCAGTTTTTACCGCTGCTGAAATACCACCAGTCAATGCTCCCGCCGCACTTAAACCAGCAAATAAAGGAATTAGAAACGGGAGAAATCCTCCTCTTGACTCGTCTATTGAATATTTCTTTAACATAGGTTTCGTCATTTTAATTTTAAGTGATCCAACATCATTTAGTGTTTTTACTTGTGTGTGTGTGAGTAAAACATCAATTCTTACAGCTCCTTTTCTTTGAATTGTATTAACATTAATAATACAAGGCTTTTGATTTTCAATACAAGATGTTAATTTATTAAGATTGATTTGATTAACATATACCCCTACCATTTATTTATGAGAAAAAACCTATGTGATATTAATCATAACACCATTATCTGTATTAATCTGTAATTCTGTTTCCTCCAAAAGCAAACAATAAGCATCAACTTCTTCATTCTCCCCTCTTTCAATGTATAGAGAAGTATCCACTCGATTAGACTTTATAGTTTCCTTTTGAGAACTCAGGTCAATTGCGTAGATTGTATATAAACCTTTAAATGCAACCATATCCAAAATAGGATCATTATTACCATTACTTTCACACACTTTTTGGTAGGACTTGTAGGCTTCCGCATAATCATTTTTTTCCCAATCAATTTCCAATCTATCTCGCGGATAAAATGTGCCATCAAGAGAAACCCGAAGTTGTTTCACCTTAGCATTATCACTCAGCGCATTATTCTTATTAGTACCCTCCTCTCCATCTGGTTTTTTAAAAATGAGCCATAGGTATCGTGGCTTTCCTTCAAGAACACCCAAATTCCAAGTGTAGGTAGTGTGTTCCAGTTTAACGTGTTGACATCTTCTTTTAAGGTATGATACATTTAGCGGTTTCTTTGAGTTAAGTCTTCTATTTAACATCTCCTCCGTTTTAAGATTAGGAGTATATTCATTGATATACCAACACAAATCATTAATAACAAATTTATTATTGTCGCCAAAAGCATTTTCAGCCCCAAAAAGCAATCTATTTACATTATCATTCCTTTGTAGTTGAAATCTAATTTTAAGACCATACAAAACTTTATCATAATCACAAAATCCAAATATACCTTTAAGAGGTACTGCTACGGTAAAACTATTCTCAGCTTTTGCGTCATCATTATACATTGACTTCCTTTGACTATAACCAGGGTCTGTGTTTGTTCCCGTTGACATATCAGGAATAAAGCCTTCAACAGCTCCCTTACCCATTCTATCACCAAACGAATATAGTGTAAATTTCATCATTTCAGATGTAGCAGAGACATAATCAACCGCTTCAACCTCTTGTGTTCCAATATACAGGCGAACACTGTCAAACATTTTCCAGAAGAAATCATTTACGAGTGTAGCATTAGTATTATTCGCAGCCTTAGTGAATTTAAATTTACACAGCAAGAAACTATCAGCTATATTCAAGTAAGTTTGTTGATTATTTATTTCAAAACTTTTTGTTCCGTTTGAATTCCAGTCGGTTCCTGTAATAGCATTTACCTTAAAATAGTCTTCCTTTTTAGTAGAGTTTGAAATGATAATCGTATCATCCAAATCATAGATACTATCAATCGCTTCCATACTTGTATTTATATAGTATTAAAATTGTTGAAACCCTGACCCAAGTATTTTAATGATTTTTTGTCGTTCTTGTGAAGATAGTTGAGTTTTACCTTTTTTAATTTCTTTGATTGCTTGTAATTTATGGGACTCCTTTTGAGCATCTTTTATACTCTTTACAACACCTGCTACATTTCCCATGAGAGAAGCAGTTGAACCAATTAGGTCTTTATGTTTAAGAATGGTTGAACCAATACCCATTAGAGTATCAATTATCCCATCTCCTTTATTTCGAAATTGATGACCCACACCCCATTGTCTCTTAGGTTTATAGTATCCTTTACCCACATACCTTGTATAGTCTGGTGAAAGGAACATGCCCTCCCCTGTAATTATTTTATATTTTCCCAACTCGTGTTTTCTTACAATAACCATTATTTATTTATTGAAAAACTTCACGTAGGTGAATTCTGATGGATATAATTTCATCATTAAAGGATATCATACGATTATCTTGGTCGGTTATCCTAAAATTTACTCTGTATATGGTTTTTCCTGACACAGGTAAATAGACAAGATTTTTTGGTTCCATATTAAATTTATAACCAATCGGGGTTGAGTATGCACTGAATGAAAATATTGTATTTGTTCTTATTCCATCGTTATAAGCACCATCAATCAAATCACAATGAATTAATACTGAATTTATACCGGAGGATATTTGGATAACATTATCACTGTAAAACGTCCCGTTATTTTCAATCTTTTTTGAAGAGAAACCCAATAGCTCTCTGAACGAATTTTCAATCGTGAAATCAACTTTATAATTATTTTTCAGTTTAATAGTTGATTTTGAAGTGTGTGTTTGAATATCTATTACAATATTTTTTGGTTCATCACCTTTTTCTTTCATAAGGCGAGAGACTTCTGAAGATATTTGAGAAATCTCGTAAGCTCCAGGTGAAACAGTTATAGTTTTGTAGGCAGTGCCTGGATTATAACTAAACTTGTTGTTTTTCTCTGTGATATTAAAAAGGGTATTGTAAGTTTCCATTGACAACAAAGATGCCTCATATGAGGTAAGGGGGTCAAGTTGTAGTGGGTAAGGGAATGAAGCTGTGTAATTGCTCGTTGTGAAATTAAAACTAAGAATTGTGCTTCTCATCTTATTTAATATCTAATAAAATATCTTTGTATTGACATTTATTAATTATTTTCATGTTCATCAACTGATCTAAAATGGCTGAGGATTCATTAAAACAATTGTTGTTTCCAGCCTTCTTACTACCTAATAACAATAATAGCCTATTAACTAATTGTGATGGGTCATTTGGAAGAAAACTAACACCCGAACCAAGCTTACTTAAAGCATCAATAATATGTTTCTCCTTCTCATTCTTCTTACTTTTACCAGCAACAGAAACTCCATAATCAAGTGTATTTAACAACTCAATATATACCCTATCTTCCTCTCTTTCCATATCAAGTGGTTCCTCAAAATATTTTGAACCGCTGAATCCGGGGTTTGTTAGAAGAAACATTAATCTTGGAGTTAATTTAACATTTGGTTGAGTAGAACTCAAGAACATCAATTCATCATTAAATATCAATACCTTTTCTTCCACAAGATGAAACACTGCTGGTTCTTCTGTTGGAATGAGACCTGCTCTGGTTTTTGAACCCGCAGAATATTCATTGTTTTGAAGAGCTTCCACAACATAATTAGGGGGTTGATTTACCTGCTCAAGTTTCCGAAATAATCCCTCGTCATCATATTCTAATTCACCAAGTTCTTGTTTTGTTATCTGACTAAAATCTTTGAGCATTTGAAGTTTTTTCGGAGTAAATTCTACCGTGGGAACTGTAGGGTGTTGAGTTTTCAAAAGTGGTTTAAAGAATTTCTCTTGTTTTCTTTCAAAGGCTTCTTCACCAGTTAGTTTCTGTCTCCGTTTCTTCTTTATCTCTTCCTGTTGTTTAACAACTTTTGAAACTAATTGTTGATGTTCCTTAAACTTTCTTTCTCTTTCTTCAGTATTCATTTTCTGTATTTATTTATTGAAAAATATCATTTAGTATCTCATCTTGTTTCACAACAATATATTTATATTTTCCAATCGTGTGTTTCATATAATTTTCAAATTCTTTTTTACTACATAACGTAGAGCAATTATCTCTCCAAAAATTATTTACATCTATTGAATTTAACTTAAATAAAATAAAAGTATTGGCATTGTTTCTTATTGAGCGTCGAGGGAGTTGAAAATATGATTGACTAAGATATATACAATTACAAGAAGAATGTCTCCCTCTTGTATAGTAGCTATCCATTACTGTTTGGTTTCTCTCATTAACACAATCATCAAAGATGACAAGGTTCTTTTTTGATTTATCTAAATCTTGAGGTGAAGGTATATCATCCGTATTATCACTGAGAATACAAGTTATGGGTTTCGATTTTGATTTCTGTGTATCACAAAATAATTGTATTATATCATCAATATTATAATCATTTAGTTTGTTTTGAAGTTTAAATAAACCGATAATGTCTTCCTTTTTAAGACCCGCATTAAAACCCTGTGAGAGTAGTTGATACTCGGGTTGAAAACTTGACTTTGTAAAAATTATTAAATTATCATAATCTAAAAAATTAGAACCAAGGAGCATCTTTAAAAGTAAACAGGTTTTTCCACATCCGCTTGAACCAACTATTAGACATCTCAATGAATTTGGAATGTTTTTATGGTTATTAAATTTTATCTTATTTTCCCAAACGGGTAAAAAATCATTCATTTATATATTTGGAAAACAAGTTATCCAACTTTTTTTGAGCTATTTGAGAAACTCTATATTTTATCCTGAGTTCGGGTTTAATTTCAAAATAATCCATTATTTTATTTATATAGTATCTTGTATTAACATTTCCATTAAAATTATTTTGAATAATAAATATCATTAAACCCTTATACATTTCCTCAATACAATTAGTCTCTTCCCTTGAAAGAAATGGTGTATTATCATCACAATACTTAACATTCATCTCTCTTATTAATCTTGTAAAGTAATTCATTTTTGGTTCTAATTTAAAAGAGTTATATATTTTTTTATATTTCTTATTATCATTAATTAAAATTAAATCACAGAAAATACATTGTTTATATGAATCCTCATCATTAAGCCCCACTCTATCACAAGCCGGACAATTCTCTAATTTATCATATGGAGAGTCTGGAAATTCTAAATATCCTTCAGAACTTATCATATTTATGTGGTAAATTTTTACTTAAACTAAACGCAAGTTTATTCATTAATAAATACAATGTTTCAAAGCACAAAAGACAAATTTCAATCAATCTCTACTTCGGTGGAAGATATAGAAAAATATGTCAAAGATGTTAAATTGAACAAAGATAAATATGGAAATTTTTGGGTAAAACCAGTTATGGAAAATAACATGAGCCCCTCTATTTCATTTAAAGGAAGAGCTCTAACTATACCTGGAAAGACATCCATTAAAGTAAATCTAACAAAAGTTTCTCCTCTACTCCTGGCAATTTATTCAAAGCTTGAAAAAGTGATTGACCACGATACTTTGAAAAAGAATGATAAGACCATTAATAATTCTAGAGGAGACATTTGTATTTTCTTTAATAATCCAAAGGGTGTAGATCTAAGTAAAATGAATGATGTTAATATTTCTGGTGAAATGTCATTTCGTTCTATGATAGTTAGAGATTATTTAAAGATAACTTTTGATATAAAAATTGTAGAGATTGAATCTGTTAATGAAAGAAAGTATATAGATATTGATGGGAATATTTTTCTTGCTAATTAAATATGAGTCAATACAGCAGTGAAGATTTTACTATTTCATTGAACTCAGACGATAGTGATGATAGTATTTCATTGAACTTGGACGATGGTGATGATAGTATTTCATTGAACACAGATGATAGTTATGATACTAATAGTTTGTGCTCAAATGATAGTTATGAGAGTAGCTTTATTGATGACTCTGAGTATGATTCTGAGTATTCATGTGATAGTTATGACTTAGATGATTCTGAGTGAAAAAGTGTTTTAGTTTAAGCACAGCGATATATATAAAACGGAGCTGTAAAGCTCAAAAGTGTTTTATTTTAAGCACAGTGATATATATAAAACACCACGTTTTCTCACGCTATAAATATGGTTTATTGTGATACTTGCGAGAAGGAAGTAAAATATTATAAACAACATATTCTCACCGCAAAACATACATACAACATTTTAAACAAACTTTCCCCTCTTCCACCTGAAACAAAACACTGTTCTACATGTAATAAAAATATCCTCAAGAAAGGCTTCAAAATACATCTTAAAACAAATCTACATTTATCAAATTTTATCACAACTAAAAACTCTGATGGAGCATTCAAAGGACATATTAAAATAAGAGTCTTTAACTTCAAACCTCCTGAACCAGAGTCTATAGTTGATGCTGTAGAAATAGTTAAACCTGCTGTTCAAACGTTGATTGAAAAAACACTAAAGGAAATGAAACCACTTAAATTTTATATGGGAGTAAAATTAGAAATGACAAAGGATGAAGGAGTTATAGATGCACCATACATGAGAACTGAGCCACACTTTATATCTTCATATCAAGATTTTAAAACATCAGGAGTCTATGATGAACTTATTAAACAAGAGCAAGATGTGGATAATTCAATCGTAGGAAGTGGATTCAATATAGGAAAAATTATTTACATAGACATTCATATTCTTAAATCAGATCCTCTAAAAGCTTCTTCTTACATTGATTTACCCAGTGTTATCAAAAATAGAAAAGCAGTTATCAATATCAAAAATAAAGACAATAAATGTTTTCTCTGGTCTATTTTAGCACACTTACATCCTCCACATTTTCATGATGAAAGAGTATCTCATTATAAAAAATATGAGAATACATTAAATACGAAAGATCTAAAGTTTCCGATGACTTTAAATGATATTCCTAAATTTGAAAAGATGAATAATTTATCAGTTAATGTTTATGGTCTAACAGAAACAAACAACATTCAGGTTTTAAAGCTTTCTGACAATTGTAAACAAACTCATATTAATCTTCTATATTTTAATTCAGACGAAAATTCACATTATACATACATCAAAGATATTGCTAAATTAATAAAACCACAAGTCTGTAAGAGAACAAATAAAATATATATTTGTTTGCGTTGTCTTAACTTCTTCAATTCACAAGAAAGATTAGATAAACATTCAAATTATTGTGGCGAACATAAATCAACGGTAATCAATATGCCTAAAGAAGGCTCAAAGATCACATTCAAAGATGAAAATAAAAAGATCAAACATCCATTTGTTATATATGCTGATTTTGAAAGTATTTTAGAAAAAATTGATACTGCTTCTCAAGATCCAAAAGAATCATACACAAATAAATATCAAAAACATACTCCTTGTGGTTTTTGTTATTATATCAAATCATCCGTTGGTGATAAATATAACAAGTTAGAGATGTATAGAGGCTCAAATACCCCAGAGGAGTTTGTGAAACGACTAGAAAAAGACTGTGTTCGATTAACCAAGATAATGAGAGAAACCAATAAACCAATGTCCTTAACAAGTAAAGAAAAAAGGGAATTTATAAAAAACAATGTCTGTCATATTTGTGAGGAGAAAATTGGTAAAGGTCTAAAGGTTAGAGACCATTGTCATCTCACTGGTAAATATAGAGGTCCGGCTCATCAAAGTTGTAATATTAATTATCAACTCCCCTCTTTCATTCCTGTCTTTCTTCATAACAACGCTCATTATGATACACATCTATTTATCAAGGAACTCTCAAAGACTTCTGGAAGTATCTCAGCAATTCCAAACACGGATCAGAAATACATTTCATTCACAAAAACAATTCACACATCTCCTATTACTCATATCAGATTTCTTGATACATTTAAATTCATGGCAAGTCCATTGGTTAACTTGGTTCAAAATCTAAAAGAGTTTCCATGTCTTTCAGAGTATTTTTTAGATAAAGATTTTCTAACACAAAAGGGAATTTACCCCTATGACTATATGGACTCATTTGAGAGATTCAATGAAACACAACTTCCTTCAAAAGAAAATTTCTATAACAAATTAAATAATAGTCATATATCTGATAAAGATTATGTACACGCACAAAATGTTTGGGAAAAATATAACATCAAGAATCTTGGCGAGTATCACGATTTGTATCTCAAAACTGATGTGCTTTTATTGGCCGATGTATTTGAAGCCTTTAGATCTGTTTGTCGCACTGGATATGGATTGGATCCTGCTCACTACTACACAGCACCTGGATTGGCCTGGAGTGCGATGTTGAAAATGACAAAACAAGATTTGGATTTGATAACCGATGTTGATATGCTTTTGATGATTGAAAAGGCAAAAAGAGGTGGAATTTCACAAGTCTGCTCGAGTAGATACGCAAAAGCAAATAACAAATATCTTCCAAATTATGATCCAACGAAAGAGAGTTCTTACTTGATGTACTATGACGCGAACAACCTGTATGGCTGGGCAATGTCTCAGGCTCTTCCTTATGGAAAACTTAGATGGGTAAAGGAAAAAGACTACAAAAACGTTTTACAAGATGTATGTATCTCTACACAAAAAGAATTGGATGAAGAAAAAGTTGGTTATTATTTTGAAATTGATTTAAAATATCCAGAGGAACTCCATAACCTACACAAAGATCTCCCATTTGCTTGTGAGAAAGCAAGTCCAAAGAAAGAATGGTTGAGTGATTATCAACGATCGTTTGATATAGGTGAATCAACAGAAAAATTACTTACTACATTATATAACAAGAAAAATTATGTTCTACACCAAAGAAATTTGCGACAATATTTATCAAAAGGTCTAAGAGTAGAGAAGATCCATAGGGTTCTAAAGTTCAATCAAAGTCATTGGTTAAAGGGGTACATTGATTTTAATACACAAAGAAGAACAGAGTCAAAAACAGATTTTGAGAAAGACTTTTATAAATTGATGAATAATGCGGTCTTTGGTAAGACTATGGAGAATGTGAGGAAAAGACAAAATATCAGACTATCAACATCTTGGGAACAAGCATCAAAATTAATTAATAGACCGAGTTTTACTCGAGCTGAGGTCTTTACTGAGAACTTTTGTGCGATCCATTTGATTAAAGAGAGTATTGAAATGAACAAACCTATTTATATTGGAACAACAATTCTTGATTTATCAAAGTCATTAATGTATGATTACTTTTATAATAACTTGAGGAAGAAATATCAAAATGATGTTAATCTACTTTATATGGATACAGATAGTTTTATTTTGAAAATTAATACCAACGATGTTTATTCAGACATGAAAAGAGACATTAATATCTATGACACGAGTAATTACAGTCCAGAGAGTGAGTTGTTCTCTTCTAAAAATAAAAAGGTGATTGGAAAGTTCAAGGATGAATTAGGAGGAAATGTTATGAGTGAATTTGTGGGATTGAGGTCAAAGGCTTATGCTTATAAATACATTGTGAATAACGTTGAAAAGACTGATAAGAAGTTAAAAGGTGTAAAGAAAAATGTTATTAAAGAAACAATAAACTTTAAGGATTATTATAACTGTTTAACAACAAAGAAAGAAGAGTTTAGAAAGATTAATGGAATAAGAAGTTATAAACATCAATTATATTCAGAAGAGATAAATAAGAAAGCATTGGGGGCTTTTGATGATAAGAGGTTTATTTTAGAAAATGGAATTGATAGTCTCCCTTATGGTTATATAAGTATATAAGTGATAAGATATATATATAAGTGATAAGATATATATATAAGTGATAAGATATACATAAGTGATAAGATATATATAAGTGATAAGATATATATAAGTGATAAGTTAAAAAGGGGGGGGGTTGGGGATTTTAACGGGCTACCGCCGCCTTTTTTACTATTATATAAATGATAGAACCAAGTATCAACCAGACTAAAGAGTGGAGGTGTAATCAACCTTGGTATATAAATGGAAAACATAATGAATGTGAAAAATATCAAATAGGTATAATTGAAAAGGCAACTGGTAAAAAAGTTCACAAAACAAATAAGAGAATTAATTTAAATACCGGTGAATTGGGTAAAAAAGATGGAAATATTTTTGAGTGGACGGAAAACTTTGATGGTTGTCAGGAAAATATATACTTTAATTTAAAAATGGTATGTGGCACTGGAGGCGCTCAAGCAAGAACATTGAGGGAGGTTTACCATTTTATCTTAGCTCAGTTAAAATATCTTAATAAAGAACCAAACTCAAACATATTTTTTGTTAATATATTAGATGGTGAAGAGAGTTGTAGGAGAATTAAATTATTTCCCACGCATAAACAAATATTTGTAGGGTCGTTGTTTGAGTGGGTTATATTCACCAGATGATATTAAGAGTAAAAGGTTAAAAGGTCCATGAGGTCAGAAGGATCACAGGTGTTTAAGTGGTCTAATGAATAAGGATAACATGTCAAAAGGTTAGAAGGTTCGTAAAGAACAGGGTGAGAGAAATATAGGTGTTTAGGGGCAATGAGGGAGGGAAAGAATTAATATGGAAGTGAATGGGTCAATGTTTGAGTGGGTCAAAGATTAATCTGCCAGATGATATGTAGAAGAAGGATGATAGGTCTATAAGAGAAAACAAATATTTGTAGTGTTTGAGTGGTCTAATGAACAACATTAAGGATAGGTACTACAGACAAAAGGTTCATAAAGATGAGGGTGGGAGAAATAGAGGTGTTTATGATTTTTGAAAAAGACAAGGGGGTAAATGACATTAGATAGGGATTTCACATGTTAAACGGAGGTGTCCCAGAAGCAACATTATTACACTACTGACAGGTAATCCCTATCAGGAGATATCTGTGCACCCCATCCGGAAGTATGACATGTTCTGATATGCTGGGCCAACCCCTTTTAAAAGAACAATTCGATCCCATCATTCCCTACCTTTTAATCTGCAACTTCAATGTTCATTTGAAGATTATCCTTTTTGGTCTTTATTTCAGCGCTTTGACAAACTCCCTGAAAAGTGTTCTGTTAGAAATCTTGTTTAATAAAATAATAACCAGTCAAATTATATACACGTGTGATAGGTGTTGACCTTGGGCCATTCTCAATCATATAAAATATATTCACAATAACGTGACAGGTATGGTGACCCATGGTGATACTTTCCTGATAGAAAGTAACGCGTTGGATGTCCTGAGTTTCAATCCAATGTCCATATTAGATTATTTAATTATTCGGACTTTGGCTTACAAGACTGGACTCCATGGCATTGTGGATCCAGCATATACTGTGTCTGAGGTCAGTGGTTAGATTCTGACCTGAGCCGAGTCATACCAGAAATTTTATAATGGTACGTGTTGCTTCTTTATTGAACGTTCAGCATTTAGAGGATAGAAAACGGGCAATCCCGTGGATTGGCATTCCTTGGGAGGGAGAAAACTTCTCCATAATTTCCCCCGCTGACTCCTGAAAGAAAAGTGGCATGACAATTTTGGCTGCCATTACCCAGAATGCTCCGGAAAATTTCGTCATTTCCTCCTTTTCCAGGATATGATTTTTTGTGTTTTAAACTCCATTGTTGTCTAAAGTCTCTGTCTGCTTGTGTGTGTGGGATTATGAGCCAATTTGACGCAGTAAAATAAGGTGGTGTTATTTCATCTAGCGGCCGATGTCCCAGCTGCAAATAATTCGTTGATTACCGATATGAGTTTAATGGTTGTGGCTGACATGCCATGATTAGAGTGCCAATTTGTATGCCTCTGACACTCTTCCGTTTCCCCCACAGCGAGCTGTTCCTTGTGGACTCAAAAGAAGGTCACGGGAGAAAAGGTAAAATTACCGGTACATTTGTTGTGCTTATTTGCCATGTCAACAATTTATGCACCAGAGCAAACATAACATGCTTCGGTTCGGCCATGTGGACATGTTCAGGCAGGTTAAGCTGCTCGGTGGAGAGGAGCTCTATTATCAACTGGTGCAAGAGAGCGCATCTTTGTCTGCGAATTAAGATGTCCAGAAGTCACCTGCCTTAATAATTAAATAATTGAAATTTGCAAAAACTACATGCTCATGAGTGACATCACACTTGCAATCAAACTTACCTTCCATGTTGTTTGTGTACTATTTTGCAGTGGTTAGGAATTAGGATAATGAAATCGCTAATATCAAAGCTGATGTAGCAGCTCTGGTGAAGCATGATAATTCATCAAGTTTGCTCAGGTTTGGTTACAACAGGAAGTAGAATAACACCAAGTGGTTCAGAATGGCAGACATGCCACAACATTGGTGGTGAATAAAGGAAAAAATATTGACTTCTCCATGCCTCTAAAATATGAAATGATTATTTAAAAAAGAAAAACACGTCTGTAAAATATAAATAGATATCTGTGATCACAAAGCGATCGCCAAGGGTAAGCCACCCCCGATGCCTGCGATCCAATGATGGCATATTTTGTTCGGAGTGGCATATGACCTTGACCTTCACCATTTATAGATAAGAGTGTAAATTAAGAAAATGTGTCCCCATCTACAATTTATCCAAAAAAACTCAACATCATGAAAATCGGAGGAAAATTATTCAAGTTATAATCACAAAGGTATTTTTGTTAATTAGGTCACAATCCGAAAAAAGTAGGTCAAAGACACAAATCAAATATCAGGTGCACAACTTCAATGCAGGTACACTATTATGATAAAATAACATCTTGGAAGGCCAGGTGGTCTTTGAGATTCTGCATTGGCAAAATTGAACGATGACAAAGAACGAGGTTTTTTTTTCAGACCGCTATTTGACCTTAACCTTTAACCCTTTGACCTTGGGAGGGGTATGGCGTAAATTAAGCGTAAATGTGCCTTACTCTAGGCTATCTAAAGAGGGTAATTTCCTTCTGATTTGACAATCCTTAGTCGAGTTATGATGAAAAACATTTAAATGTTTATAATCAGGCCATGACTTTAAAATTAGGTCAAGGTCAAATAATAATGTCATCCCGCATACTTCTTATTCCCATTATTAATGCCATATTACATTCTGAAAGTCCAAGCCGGATTCGGCAAACAGCTCGGAAATTGGCATAAAAAAAGGAGAAAAAAAACCTAAGTCCTCCTCGGGGTCTAAGAAACTCCTCAGTACCATAAAAAAAAACTGGGGACACTAATTGTAGAAACAAACACTACAACAGGTGTAAGCCGAATCCTATAGGGGAGACTTATTGAAAATAAAAAAATTATCCCTGCATGTCAGCCCAAGCTAATTGGCAGTCTATACTTGTCTATACATATCCTCTGAGGTCGGCAAAATGAGTACCAGCTTACTGGAAACTGGGCACTGCATCAGGATCCACCTTTAGATGCCATTTTCCCCGCAGAGCAGGGGTTGGCCTTTTTCAGGCCCCTAGTCCCCTTTTTGAAGCAATGTTTTATGGCCAGATGCCCTTCCTGCTGCCAACCCTGTTAGTCGCCTTTTGCGACACAGGGAATTACCAGTGAACTGGTACTCAATTTGTCGACCTCGGAAGGATGACAGGCTGAGTGAACCCCCCTGGCGTTAATTCAGCGATCGACCGGTATTCGAACCCAGGATCCTAGGATCCCAAGCCAGCACCCTAACCGCTAATCCAACACCAGGCTGGGCACTGCATCAGGCTGCATACGAAATTGATGATGATAGTCAAGTTGGAAATCGAACCAGGATTAGATAGCTCAACTAAAGCTAATTGCACTACTTCCACGTTATCCTATCTGGGATTATGAAATATTGCACAAAGAGAAACTCGTTGAAAGTCTCGTCTTGGTTTCCATTTTCTGTGTTGAGCCTCCAAAGTGACATCAGCTGTGAACGAATGTGCAAAATGATTTGGTAAAAAGTAGTTAACCTTAAGATAGTTATCCATTGTAGTAGATGTGACGAGTAGTAATGGTTGTGGACAAAATGTTGCCACTGAGAAGTCATAGTTTTTGCAAAGAACCAGGAAAACTATGCTGCGGCAGGTGTCTCGAGTGGGTTTGTAGCTACAGGTATTTCTTGGAATAATTCAAAGTATAGACGTTGGCATTGGACAGTCAAAATAGTTTCGCTCTTGTGGTTGATAATAAATATCGTACATAATAAATATATAAGTAGGTGATGCAAATGTAGGTTTGAATCTTCTTCTTTAACTGTCACAATTATTCCACCTTTCACGTGGGGTTAGCTTGGCCCGAGTCTTTCACGAACCGGCTGGCCAGGCCTGACATTCGACCAATTAGTTAGGGCAGGAATTTTGATTTTTGTTCCAGGGTGCCGGTGATAGCCTGCCGACTCTCCTCGAAGGACGGAATGTCGGATTTGAATGAATAACAGAAATTGATGTGTTTGTGAATGAAACTATGATGGGAATGGTTTGTGGAATTGATTATTGAATGAAAAATCATAACGGGCTAATAAGTGTGGCCTGTGTGCCTTACTGTATTAAACAGATCTGCGTATCAAAGAACAAACTACCTTGGAATGTTTGTCCATTTTTCCTGAATTTAAATTTGCATAAATAAACTTCATTGTTCACACCTACTTGCACCTGTTCCTGAAATCCAAAGGTCATGTTGGGGTCATTTACGAAAGGTGGAATTGTTCACTGCCTTTCCCTTATGCTACCCCTCCCTTCCTTCATCTTACCTTCCCAAAAGCTTGAATACTCCCTGGGCCAACTCAGGTCAAAATTTGGCCCATGTCTTGAAAACCGCATGAGCTACACATGTGAATGCTTCCATGATTCCTCTTATCATGAATCCCTGCAGGTGTACCGGATTTTATTAAAATCCGAAAAGGTGCCATGAAAAACCTTTCTCTCGAGACTGGAGTGGAATGATCCGAGAGATTGAGATTTTTCTCGACGGTGAGCTTTGTCAATGTCAATGTGGTGTTGACAAGGCTCAATAAACAAGCAGCAACTGAAATGACGCAGTTACACTTGCTTGATGAAAATACTGCATTGCAGCAAGGGTTGCTGCCAGGAGGGAAATGGAGAATGGGATATGATGTGAGTAGAAATAAAATGAACAAGCAAAGGTGCAAAATCAACCAAATGTTATAAAAACTTTTAAATTTTAGACCATCGGTGTGAAATGGCCTCATGGATATGGTCAGTGGTTGGGAAGGTAAACAAATCTGCAAATTGGGAGGAGGTCTGGCACATTCAAATTGAATTTACTCTTCTAACTTCAGTGTGATTCCAATTCGTTGACACAAGGCTTTTGCTTAACACTCCCGCCCCCTTCTCCCCAACCCCAATGTATGATGCCAGCAGCCGCAAACAGTTTGGAATTCTGATGCCACTGCTACTACTACTGCTACTGCTGCCCCCACCTATGGGAATGACTGGAGAAACTTTTTTGCCCAGGTTTTTCATGAACTGGCCTGACATTTAAAAATGGCAGGAATTTGTAATTTATTCAGTGTTCCGGCAATGATTTGCCTACTCTTTGCAAAAGACCATTAGTTGTGTAGTCTTTAATGTCCAACAACCAGTGCTGGTAAGATGGTTCTTCTAGCTTCATGTCCTCCCGATGCATAGCACACACCGTGAGGCATCACCCTGCATCCTAAACACCAGGGTGACAATTTCCAGCTGGATTTATTCAAACCCAAGCTACACAACTCAAAGGCAGGTGTGCATACCTCTCGGCTATCCCGCCAGCCCTAGTTTGAAGAATGACAGTTGGTCCATAGTATCCAATAAAGTTTCACTCAACTTCTTTCCCGAAAATCACGACTGATGAGGAAAGGGTGCCAAAGGAAATTGAGGTTTGCTCAGCTGCCAAAATACCGACCTTTGTGTCCCACCGATTTGGCCCTGCTTACCTTTAGAGGAAACGCCTCAAATTCCGTGTTTGGCTTTGGGAATGGAATAAAGACTCCTGTGATCGTATGCAAACTCTCAATCACAGAAGAGAATGAGAAAACTGGAGAAGAAACAGAAATGGAACAGAAAAATTGTAGTGGAGGTTGTGGGAGCGTTGGAAAACTCGAGAACCTGGAAAGAGGTAGACCTGGGTTTAATGATTGTAGAAAAGATCATGGGTATGGATGGTGGTAGACAGCTGTGTTGAAGAATGCGATTGAACAGACTGAGGAAGTTGGCTCCACACACCGAGGGAAAAGAGGAATGGAGGTGAGGTGAGCAGTAAGCCTAGGTTTTGGGAGTTTCACCAGAATTTGATTACTGACAGACTGCCTGTCCCATTCAGAACGGATGGGGGGAGTCGAGGTTGCCTTCGGTCAGATTTGCCTTTCAGGAAGAGAAAGCAAGTTATTTCAAGGCAACTGCTTCAACACATGATTCGGTGTACTCGGTGTCATAGCTGTAGATTAGATTGGATGATTTTGTGCATGGGAGAGTGCAGGCTTCTGTGGAAGAATTCCTAGGCTGAGTTAATATCAGGAGCGACAGAGCTACAAGACCAGTCCTGAAGTGAGATGGCAGCTTGCAGTACCTGCTGGTCAGCCTGTGTGAACTGTCAGACTCGCTGGCACCGAGATGGCTCTATGACAAGAACCAGAGATGTTGAGTCTCACAAGCATGTGATCAGATAGACCAATTGGAGCAGTGGAAGTACGGGAGACCTTAACAGGAAAGCTGGTCATTACTAAGTATAGAAGAGAAAATTTGACATTGGCAGAAATCTGGGTCGGAAAGTTCACAGATTGCCCATGAAGTCACAGAAGTCCTTTGTTGAAGTGCCATGGCTGGTGAAAGAGGTACTAACACCCAGCCAATTGGCACGGTGACAGTTGAAACAGCACATATATAAAAAGAGAGTTAGGACGGGTGGATAAAAGTTAGTTCCGGTTGGCAGAGAGATGTAAATGGATTTGTCACTGTTCGGAGGACGGCACAGAACACAGACAAACAATAGGTAAGAGTAGAGGGGAAGATGGAGCAAAAGGTACTTCAGGGGTTTGGATGCATGGGTAAGAGCAGTGGACGGATATTTTTTATTTATTTGTATACAAGATCGAGGCTCGTGAGAGAGCGAACATTAATCATACAAAAAGTCAAACCGACACACAAAACACAAAATAAGGGGAGCGGTAGACAAGATGGGGAGAGAGGGGGCAGGACGGACACAAACACAACATTTGAGAGCAAGGACATCGAGAGAACTGTGGGAGGCAGAGGGCTTGGGGGGAGGTGGGAGAGGTATAAAACATATGGACACTGCAAGGACTTCCAGTAAAGAAGTTGGAATTTCAAAAAAGTGTATCTGGGGTGAAAATTAGCGGGGGTAGAAAAGATCAAGGTTTTGGATGGGGGAAGATAAGAGATGGTGGTTAACAGCTGTTTTAAAGACCTGGAGGGAGGAGTGGGATTGAAGGGAGTGGGGGAGTTTGTTCCAGAGGCGGGAGAAAAGGGGAATGAAAGAGTGAAAGTGAGCAGAGAGTCTTGATTTTGGCAGTTTAACCAAAAGAGGGTTGCTGGCAGATCTTGTGCGACCTGCAGGAATATTTGGGGGACAGAGCATAGAGAGAGCTGTGGGAGCAAGGCCGGAGAGGAGTCGGTAGAAGACAGAAAGACCACCAACCTGCCTGCGATGAGTGAGTGAAAGGCCCTCGGAGTTAACTTCATCGCTGGAGATTCCAATGATTCTGAAAGCTTTGGTTTCAACAGCGTGAAGCCGGGCAAGGTGTGAGGCAGGAGCACCGGCCCAGAGGGGGGAACAGTATTCCATTGAGCTGCAGATGAAAACCTTGTATGTGGTGAGGAGCTCAGGTGTGCCAAGGAAGGACTTCGCACGACGGAGGATGCCCAGATGGCGACTGGCTTTGGAGGCCAGCTTGGAAATGTGGTTTTCCCAAGAAAGATCAAGGCACATAGTGAGACCCAAAAGCTTGAGCGACAGAACTTCTAGCAGAGGATTGTTGAGAAAGTGAATGGGAGGGTTTTCCAGTCGGTCTTTTCGGAGAGACATAGTAAGAGTGTGAGATT
The DNA here is from genome assembly GCF_964187855.1 of Myxine glutinosa. NCBI lineage: Eukaryota > Metazoa > Chordata > Myxini > Myxiniformes > Myxinidae > Myxine > Myxine glutinosa. The sequence goes on along the minus strand of NC_136267.1, from coordinate 157,503,461 downwards.
TGTCAGAATTGAAAGACGTGTTCCACTCGATTGACCAGTCTGTGATTTTGTCCAGGTCTGCAGAGGGTGAGAAGGCTGCAGACTGCCGATCTGAGGGATGAGGAATGGAGCGGCAGAGAGTGGAGTCATCAGCAAAGAGATAGAGAGGATTTTCCAGTGAGTCGGAGAGATCATTGATGAAGACCAGAAATAGCACAGGGCCCAGAACACTACCTTGGGGAACTCCAGCCAGAACAGGAGGGGAGATGAGAGAAATCCATTCAGGGCCACACGTTGACTACGACCAGAGAGGAAGTCCGCAAGCCATGCGAGGAGATTTCCATGGATACCATAGGAGGAGAGTTTGGTGAGCAGAGCTGGGTGCCAGACCGTATTGAAGGCACGTGATATGTCAAGGGAGACAGCTCTGATTTCCTGTTTGGCATTGAGGACCTCCATCCATTGTTGAGACAGCAGAAGCAACATGTCCAGAGTAGAATGACCTGGTCTGAAACCAAATTGATGATCAGAGATGAAGCCATTGGGGAAGAGGAAGGATTTGATGTCAGATGGGATGATTGATTCCATGACCTTGCTGATGATTGGGAGCAGGCTGATTGGTCTGTAGTTGCAAGGATCTGTTTTTGCATCTTTCTTGTGTAAAGCGGTAATGTTGGCTGATTTCCAAGCAGATGGCAGATGACCTTGAGCAAAAGAGAGGGTGAAGAGAACAGAGAGGGTGTGAAAGAGCGCCAAGCAGGATTTTAGGACCCGTGGGCTGATGCCGTCTGGTCCAGTTGCAGAATCAGCATTGAGATTTGACAAAAACTTATCCATCTTGTCAGGTGAGAAGGACACAGAGTCCAGGAGCAGTTTGGTTTGACTGGGTAAGTTGGGAACAGAGAGAGATGGGTTTGGGACACAAGATTTAGAGGCAAACACAGAGTTGAGGCATTCGGCTTTGTCACGTGCGGTGTCAACTGTGTCGCCATTTGAGGTAAGGGAGGGGATGGAAGGGGAACAAACACCAGAAACGGATTTGACCAGATGCCACCAGGATTTGGAGGAAGGAGACAGGTTTGAGAGTTCATTCTTGAGTGTGGAGAGATAGTGCTTCCTGGCACTCCTGAGGGTAGACACACACTTGTTCCGAGCTTGGTGGAACAAACTTAGATTGCCTTCAGTTGGATTTGCCTTCCAACATGTTGGAGGTCCACACAGTTACAAGTGAGAAGGTGCTGTTGGCATGGTGCAGGAGCATGGGATGGGGAGGACAAGCGAGGGACGTAGGGTGGGGTGAGTGGAAACCTGAGAGGTGGGGTTAAGGAGGAAGCTGAGGAGTAAAGTGAGGGGAAGATGGGAGAGAGGAACATGAACAAAATTATGTCGGGGAAGGTACTAACAGAAAGGGGTTTAATACTACTCGCACACTCATTACAAAACAAATTTGATTTGAGGATTTGAGGGCAGAAGGATAAAAACAAACTTCATGATCGGGATGGAGGGAAAACTGATTTGGGGCAGGAAAAAAGACAGCGCTGTATGAATGTCATGGGAGATGGGGCACGGGTTTTCTCACTCTCCAGGAGTGAAACAGAAAATGGAAGAAGGGGAAGCAACATGGGAGTTTGTAAATTAGTGTTGGAGGATTAAAAACAAAATGTGTCAATTAAAGGATTTGTATAGATGGAGAGAAAGTGGAGGAGGAAGAAAAGGGGAGATGAGGAAATAAATAGTTTGGGACTAAATAACAAGGAAAGAGATCAGAATTTTTGTGTATTGTGCCTATCCTTTCCTATTCCATCTCCAGGCGCTGCATGACGTCATCGCCGGTTACCAAAGGGAGCCCGGCGCGGCGATGACGCGCGCTGAAAGGGAGTACTCAGTTTTCACTCTGGTTTCTTTCTTTCTTGCTTGCTTGTTTGTCCAGGAGATATCTCAGCCATCCTTAGAACTCGGGAGCTGAAATTTTGGTACAATAGTGAGCAAGTGCTTTGGCAAAAACGGTATTTTTTTTGTTTTTTGATTAATCAATTAATATATTAGTTACTTAATTATTACCGATTAATTAAGAACTTATTTATTTCCTTTCACATCTGGGCATTATCTCAGGCACCGTTTGAGTTAAGAAGCTGATATTTGGACACGACAGCGACCAAGTAATTTGGCTGTAAATGGTATTTTTGATGAATTGTTCAATCAATTAATCGATTATTTCTTTAATTATTCGATTAATGACTTAATTTAAAAAAAATAAAGTTACAGATTCAGATGAAACAGTGGTGGTTTAGGTATTCTATTGGCCAATTGATTAATAATTTAATTATTTTTACAATTATTATTTATTTATTTTCATTATTAATCATTTATTTATTTTCTTTCTCATCTGGGCAATATCTCAGGCACCTTTTGAGCTAGGAAGCTAATATTTGGACAAGACAGTGACCAAGTGATGTGGCTATAGAAGATATTTTTGATTTATTGATCAATCAATTATTCGATTTATTATTCATTGATTAATCAATTAATTATTGATTAATTAATTTAATTTTCAAAAAGTTACAGCTTCAGATGAAACACTGGTGGTTAAGGTATGCTATTAGCCAATTAATTAAGAAATTATTTAATGATTTTTATTTATTTATTTTAATTATGCAATTAATCAATCAATTATTGTACACCTCTCCCTCCCAATACAGTCTCATGCGCTGCACGGTGGTATCACCGGGCACCAAAGCTACCCCGGCAATACCGCGCTGGAGGATATTTTTTTTTGGCATGTGGCGGTGTACTTTGAATGTATCTGTATTCTTGTTTGTGTTTTGTTTTTTTTTGAGAAGGAAGAAAGAATGAGGGAAAGGTTTTGAGGCAGGTTAAAAAAAAAATACGGGTCAAATGAACGAATGAGGAAAGAATAAAGCGGCGACAGAAAAGGCTGCCACACACCGACACCGGACTTAGAGTTCGAAGAATAATTTGCTTCCAACTTGAAGCCAACATCAAGGTCCTCCATTTTGTTTGAGGCTCTGGGTGAGGGCCTACCCTGCAGGAGCTAAAGTTTTTCAGGTGGAGGAAACAAAAACGAAGAACAAATGTAACGTTTTCTGAGCGACGTTTCTCAGTTGTTAAGTCTTTGCTTTTACAAACAACACACGAGCAAGCAGCAGTCTCAGTTTGGTTTCCGCTCTTTACTCAATGAACACAAAGACGAGCATTTTGCTACGAGCAGAATAATTCATTCATTAACAGCCATGTAGATTGTTTTTTTTTGTTTTTTTTTCATCAGAAAATTTTTGCATTGTCCAAAAGTATTCGGGATGCAAAGAGTATCATAAATGTATAAGAAAGTATATAATTTCTATTCACAGTCATAATGTATATCATACAAAATTGGCAGTGTGGCTGTAAATTTGGCAGAGCAACAAAGCTAAGTTAATACTTGTGCATGCAGCTGTTTGTGTGTCCAAGTGAATTCTAAGAAATGCCATACTTGGTCTTTTAGCGATTGCTTGCACAATTCCACAGGTAGATCACGCCGCTTACACGCGATCCAGCATGAGAACACGCTCACAGTACATTGCATGTGATCTGATTGAAATGGCTTTTGGACACTTATCTTCCCTGTCACCCTTTATACACAATTTTGTTTTGTACCATTTCCCAACACACAATACCATTGCTGAAATCGTAATCCATCCCCCCCCCCCCCACCCCCCTGTGGTCGATACTTGGAAATGGAGAAGAAGCCGCATGGGGATTTTGGCTGGATGGAATTCGGATTCCTATAATTATTGCACTTGAAGGTTGGGACGGGGTAAACTTCATCAAAGCTTTTTGTTTAAAACTGTATTCCTTCATGCCCGATGTCAACAACACCAAGTAGGAAAACAACGTTTTTCTCTCACACCATCTCCACCAAGTCTGCGTCGTTGCCACCTGCTGGAGAATGAAAAAGGAGGCAGCAGCAGGTTAAGGTGGTTGGAAGCTACAGTATTACAGTTGCTGCACAGTGGAAATTTGGGCCTAGCGGATTATCAATAACACATCTGAAGCATGTCTCGGTGACCTTTGGCCATTAACTTAACTAAGCTGAGAGGTCAAGGATGAGCACCTGATCGCAAAGTTTGATAAAGCACACAGAGCATGCACAAGGCTATACACTTTGATAAATGGCGTTCCGAATCATACATGCCGATCAAATGTAGCAGTGAGAAGGCCATGTCGCTACTTCATAGATTCCTCATTTTTTCTGCCTCTCCCACTTCTTTCGGTCATGTTCTCCCTGAATTTGGCACGTTTTGGAAACCCACTATGTTTTTAATTCCCCTTCTAGGAAATAGTCCTTTACCTTCAAAACTATAAACCCGTTCACTTAGTGTAGAGTGCAAATTCACTTTGCACTACTGATAACATGACAATTAAACATAGCCAAGTGGCTTGTACACGCATGGCTTGTGGCTTGTACATCACTACTGATAACATGACAATTATACATAGCCAAGTGGCTTGTACACGCATGGCCAAGATTGTTCGAGCATGTTGCAAGCAGAGAAGCGTCATGTGATCTCTCCTCGCCACTTTGTTGCATTGTTTGTTCTCTTCTTCAAAGGAGATCAAACATTATTCCCATTTCTTCTGTACTTGCCCATGGGACTTTTCTCTCTATTCTACTACATCTCACCCTTTCACACCATCACTCAATGTACCCACTCATCTCCCAACCCGTTACTTCCTTATTACTCCCGCCAGGGAGTAATGCATTCGATCATGTCCGTGTGTGTGTGTGCGCGTGCGCGTGCACGTATGTGTGTTCGTATGTTCGTGTGTTTGTGAACAAGATATCTGGAAAAGTTCTGAACGGATTTGGATGAAAGTTGGTGGGATGATTGCCCTTGGTCTAATGAAGAATTGGTTAGTTTTTGGTGAACCTCAGGATATTATTCCGGATCCAGGAATTTTTTGAAGGATTTTTTACCATTGGAAAATAGGGCTCAGCAGCGGCCATCCACGGCGGGAGTATGCGCTCCACTGAGTGGCGTTCTAGTTCCCTCTTTGTCTACCTAAATACTTATTTGGTGTTCTCTGCTCTATACATTCTCCCTCGTGTCACTTTTCCTTGTTATGCGTCCATTTTCTCTCCTTGTATCTTTCTTCCATCCCTACTGCTATATTCTTTTCCTTGTATACCTGTGCTCTGTTCTTGTTTCTCCTTGCGTATTTCAATATCACCAAGCTCTTGCATACATGCACTTTCTAAGTGTCCTCTGTCCCGACAACACCACAAGCTATCACTGATGCCAAATTAACATCAGAGGCCTTTCTTCTCATCTTGTCTTTTTGTTATAAAGCAACTTCAAATGCATATAATGTTAAAATGGAATACATTGTACCATGGACCAAGCAAGCAGCTACCACAAAGCTTTCCCTCGTAAGGCTTCGACAGCCCAGACGTGTTCATGTGACCATGTTCTGGCCCATGTTCTTAACTCTGTTCTACATTCTGTGAGAAAGCACCCATAAGTATGCTTCATTAGCCACCAGCTCCATGTTCTCTTCACAACCTAATAATTGTGCTGTACCACTCAAAAATTGTGCTGTACCACCCAAAACAGCTAATTTATATTATGAACTGACTGCACGAAGAACATTCTATTATAAACTGGCTGCAGTAATGGTAATGCAGGAAACATGAGATTATATAGATATAGCAATATAGGTATTCAAGATAGAAAAGAGACTATACAAATGACATGGACTGACACACGATCCAAAAGAACCTGGCAGAGATGGACGATAGGAAAGGCAGATTGAATTGCACAAATCCAAAGGAGACAAACTCTTGACCACAATAGATAGGAATTGGAATGAAAAAGTATCCACCGAGTGTGTAAAGAGGCTGTGGATATCTGCTTAACCTAGATTTTTTGGTTGTTTTTTTTTACGCTGCAGAAATTTTACTTGCCAGGATTTCAACAGTTGGGAAATTGGATTGCTGTTATTGCATAATCCTATAGAGTGTAATACATTGTGATAAGACGATGTTGAGTCACAGTTTCGGAGATGGAGGCTTTATTGATCACCATAGATGGACATAGCCATATGGCAGCTTATTCTTCACCCTCGACACTGTACTATGTCACATGCCACAATTGCCACATCCTCTAATGGTATGTATCGATATATCCAAGATGGCATTACTCCTCATGCCTTGAAGGAGTGTGTTTCAGAACTTGCTCCTGTGCTTGCTCGTTTGTTTTGTTTTTGTTTAAAAACCCAAACTTTCCCTCTTTCCTGGAAACATGCCTGCGTACAGCCTATTTTAAAGAAGGGTGATCGTCTGACATTTGACATTCTGACATTCTTCTATCTGACCATCAATATGGCTTTCACAAGGCAAGATCTACCAGTGATATCCTTTCTTACATTACAAATGGCAGGGCCTCTTTGAGAGACTTTGGGGAATCCTTTGTTATAGGCCTTACCAAATATCTTCTGTATCCCTCCCAACCCATTACTGATTACATGGATTGGGAGAGGATGTATCCCGATCTACCTATATATTGTGAAATATCATGCCAAAGTCTGATATCCAAGCTTCCCTCTTTCAGCTTTCCTTCTTCACTCGGCTCTCTCATATTGAGCTTTCTCTCCGACCGCTGTATCTCCATAATTGTTGATGGTTCAACATCTCTGTTCTTCCCTATTAACAGCGGTGTCCCTCAGGGTACAGTCTTGTCTCCTACACTTTTCCTTCTTTTCTGTCAATGACATTCTTCTACAAATAACAAAATGCACTCGTATGCTGATGGCTCGACATTACATTCCTCCTCCATCTGCCCCATCTTCCCTCACTTAATTTACATCTCGTTTCATCACAGCCACCTGTTTAAATTAGGATTTGGGCAACACTTCCCAGTGGGGAAAATGTAATCGGGTTAAATTTAATGCTTCTAAAACTCAATTTATTCTCATCTCTCTCTAAAAGTCCTCTAAACTCTCCAATCTCCTTTGAAAGCTCCACAATTACACCATGTGATTCAATAAACCTACTAGGTATTACCCTAGCATCAAATTTATCCTTGAATCCACACATTACACAAATAGCAAAGTCTACCTCGAAGAAACTGGGAGTCCTGTTCAGATGTCGAAGATTCTTCTCTCAACAGTTGCTTCAACTGTATCATGTATTGATTCGTCCTTGTTTTGAGAGCTGCTCTCACATCTGGGGAGGTTCTCGCTCCACATAGTTACTGGACAGAATTGAATCCAAAGTAATCCGACTTATCAACTCTCCCAATCTGACCTCAAAACTCGACCCGCTCAAATTACGCCGCAAAGTTGGCTCTTTCTCTTTTCTACAGATATTTCTTTGGTTTCTGCTCCCAAGAACTTGCTGCTTATGTACCTCTGCCATTAGCGAGACCACGGAATACTCGACAAGCCACTACATCACATGATTATTGTGTGACCATTGGCAACTCAAGGGTGGGCCGATATGATGATTGTTTCATTCCTACCACTGCCAAACTATGGAACTCTTTACCTTCTCATGTATTTCCAAACACATATGATCTTCCTTTTTTCAACAAGCAGACATTTTACTTCCTCAAAAACTCTGAGACTATTCTCTCTTTCTTCACTTTTCTATCAATGCAGTTCTTTTATTTCAGGCCTGGCCTCGATGAGGACTATATGGTCCATGACTGGAGCCTTCAACATAATATATTTACATATTGCATGGTTCTTGGAAGTACTGTGAAGGTGATTTGTGTTATACAATGTTCAAATATATAATTCAATTTGAATAAAGGTTTAAAGGCTAATAAAAAAACAAAAAAACAAGGGTTCCACTGCCATTTATTTCCAGCATATATTACATCACCTGATCAAACACATTATATTAGTTATTCATGCTTGTTGTATGTGGCCATTATAACGTCCTTAAAAACTTTAAGTTTTCTGTTTGGAATGATTTTCATTTTTGTTTTAATGCCAGGCAGGCAGACAGAGTAAAATATTATCTTAGTCCTCTTTGTGCATGTGCGGTCTGGACAACTTCAGAGCCAATGCACGGTAAAACGAAAGACTTGCCTTTCTATCCATGTTCCGATTAGTTTTCAAAATATAACATTCGATTTAAATAAGCTGTTGCTCGATCACAAACCGACTTTCATGAACTGATAAGTAACATTCGATTTAAATAAGCTGTTGCTCGATCACAAACCGACTTTCATGAACTGATAAGACGGACAGACGGATATGAAACAATTGCTTAACCTCGTTTATGCTTCGTGTGCAGCGCAGGGTAAAAAGACAATGCAGGCTTTTAATAAAAAGACACTGTTTTGCTCTGACCAAAGGGCTCACATTTGCAACATCGGCCAAATCTCATTCCCCACTGTGGTCAACATACTCTCATCAGGTAAGATATGGCTTTTAAATGCTTATGGCTTCACTCTATAGTAGCTTATCAGCATATCATTTTATACACCATTGATGGGGCAGCAATGTTTTTCCCATCCCATCACTATATAGGGAGGGAGTAGTACTCCATGATATTTCAGTGACTCCATGATATTATGAAATATTTCAATCATGTATCATAGCCAAACATTGGCCAGACATGTCGATCTTTGAATATTTCATCAAGGAAGTTGCAGTTGTTGCTTAATCGGGTAATCGCCACACAATGTCCTACTAGTTTTAGAGTAGGCAGGCATATCATAGACGACACTACTTCAAAGCTAATATTCCAGCCCCTGACAATACTGGCCAACATGCTTCTCTCATGTAAGCAATAATTCAGGCTCAAATTTATATGGATGAGATCTCAGTAAACAATTGGATAAGGCAATTTTTGCCTTTGTGGTCTCTGGTCAGTTTCTGGTAATTGAATGGAGACAGCTCACTCTTGTAATCAGTCTTACATATTATGAGCTATATTACTCGAGTCAGGTCATTCCCTGACCAAACTTTTTAAAAAACCTATTGTCGTTTTGAGATGTGTATATATCGTTTTCATCAACTTGTGTGTAAATAGGATCGATGCTTTTAAGAACATGACTACATTGGATAGACTAGCGGGTACTCTCGCCTTCAGGGTGAGTGTACCCTTCTCGACCCACCTTTCCAGTGTAGTGAGGTGGCAATGTGCTCTAGCACAGTCTCGGAAATGCACTTTATAATTTTTGAAAGAAATCTTATTGATCACAACATATCATACTCCATATCATAAGATAAAGTAAGATGATTTGTAATACCGGCTACCACCAAAGATGGCGCTATTTCTGCCACATGTCAATTGTGGAGTTTCAGTGGCATCCATGTTTGCTCCATTATAGTAATATGCTTTCCAAAGTGATTCAAATCAACACTCAAAAGTGACCTATATTTCATGATAACTGCCCTTTCCATCATGTAAATAATTAAATAACATCATAAAACACAGTGGTATATTGTGTGTTATCAGGTCAATGTGTCAAGTAACTGATGCATTACCTGTGAGGCTCACTCTTCCAACTCGCCTGCGATGCAGATCTCTGTGCTCACTGCCAGATTTTCCTGTGGTACCTGAGACCGTCGTTGCCATAGCAGCATCCACTTTTTTACTTTGCCTGGGCATCGGAATCTGATTATGAACATTCAACCGTGTTCTTGAGCAGCGGCGTGGTGGAACGACAGGTTTGTATTTACGTTCGCATACTTTTGATTCTGCCTCCAGAACCATGTGGTCAACACATGTAGCAGGCTGAGAGGCTGCTTCAATTTTCTGATAACCATTAGTTTGTGATCTGGAACATGGTACTGCCAAGGCCTTTCCAATTGTGTTTTTATTTGGATATAAGTCTTGATGATTGTAATTGCCTTCTGGTGGAATCATCACTTCATCTCTTAGCTCCATTGGACAATTAGTATTGTTCATCCACATTTTGGGATTACCAGGCACTATATTTCTTCCGAGCAATGCATCTTCAGAAATGGCAATACCCAAAATACGAGCAGCACGCTCTGCGAGTGACTCATGCTCTGGGATTCCTGGTGCTCTCTTCACCTCGTACAAGTTCCTGAAGTCTTTGTAGCCAGTCGATCTTGCCATTGTGGCCTCCCTCATGGCAGCTAGGTCTGGCTCAGAACGACCACGTTGCCGACGTGGTGTTGGTGCTACCTTAGCTGATGCTGTTGCCCTCTGGCTCAGCAAACGCCGTTTGCTAGGGGCAACTAATCTTACTGGGGAAATTCTTCTATCTGTCTCCCTTTCTTCCTTCTCTTCATGATCTTTCTTCCTATCATTCTTCTTGTCTTTTTCAGTTAGTCCTGCACTTCTTGTTTGCACATCTGCTGCATTTACAGAGGTCACTGAGATTAGGTCTTTCCTGAAAGCTGATGTTGGACTTTCCTGCTGCTGGGCAATGTTGTGCACCCTGGGTACAAATCCCACAGCTTCGCCACCATCAGATAACTCAGGTTCCGATGCTCTCCTGCGCAAACTACCTGAATTTGTCCTTCGAGACGCCTGTGACTGTGGTTGAAGAGCATGAAAACGCTGGTACAAATCTTGTGGTCTTCTTGTCAGAGGTTTGTCAGGTCCCTGGTTACTCATCTCATTTTGAAGGGTTCGATTCAAACTCTCCAGCTGGCTCACCACATCACCTGATCGTCTTGCTACTGGCCGTAATAAAAATTGTCCAAACCCAACATCACCTAAGGGAGGGGATCTGCTTTCCTGAGAGATTATAGACTGTACTTGACCTTGTTGACAAATTTTGTCCTCAATAATGCTGGTGGCATTATTACTACTGGAAACAGAGGTCAAAGTCACTCTATCAGGACACCAACTGTGCACATGATCTCCTCGGCGAGGTATACTAAATGTTGGCACAGAAATTCCTTCTGAAAGGACCAAGCTGTCCCTAAATCGCACCGGTTTTTGCTGAACGTCTCCTTCCTCGCGCGATTCACTTGAGGGCCGCGCAGAGCTGCGGCAGCCGGCATCACTTTTGCTTCGCTCCCTTGCTCTCCTTGCTGCCGCTTCTTCCTCCATTAGTGGGCCAGTAAGTGCCTGGACCTCCAGTTCACTTGCTGAATTTGTGTGCCGGTGATTAGGTTCACAATAGCTATTTGTGGCTGTTGTGCGGTCCGTGTCCTTCTCTTCCATGTGCTCTGCCACTCCATTGTTTGTATTTCCGATCTGATTTGGAACAGACACCAAGCAAAACACAGTTCCTGCCAATTGCATTGATGGTACTGAAGGTGCAATGGCAGCTTGTTGTGGGCTCTTGTCCTGGTTGTTTCTCAGTTTAGCACTTTCCACCTTGTGGCGTCCTGGTGCCAGGGGCATTATGTGCACTCTCGAATTGGAGAAAGGAATATATTCTGAAGACATTGTTCTCAGATGAGGATTTTCAGCACGAGTTTGGAACTCTGGAGCAATGGGCCTCACAGACTGCATTGTAGCAGAGCGTGGATAATCGGGAGGCTGAAAGTAGGCAGGAAGCTCAGGAGAATGGCTATGAGAATCCCAGTGTCTTAATGACTGCTGTGGGACATCTGTTTCCGTTCGCTCCTGTTCATAATTTCTGGCATTGCCAATTGGAATGAAAGCTCCTTTGTAGTTTGTCCGGTTTCTCAGTTGGTGCATTTCATAAGTCGGTGGAGGAGGTCGGATATCCATTGAGAGCCACCCCTGACTACTGTTCTGTCTCCGGTGAGATGTGGCAGTAGCTTGGGCATGAGTGGTGCTGTCTGCAGTTGGCCAGCCTCGGCTACTCTCATGGGGAAGTGTCACCTGGTCAAACACACGTGATGCCTTTGGTGGATATTGGTGGTAAGTAGGATGCTGGTTTGTTGGCCAGCGGTCAATGGAATCATTGTTGGGCATTGCAAGGAGAGAATTATGCAAAGGCAGGGAAGAGGAAAAGGCATGTGGTTGTGCTGTTTGAGCAGAATTCACAGATTGAGCAAGACCATGAGTTTTGCAGGATCCTGCTGGGAATGTACGGCCTGAATGATTGCTTTGCTGCGGCCCTCTCTGCAGTGATGTGGCTCCAGAATTGGTCACCCGGTCTCCAAACCTACGTAAAGCAAGGAATAAATAGGATAGCAATTGATATCGAGATTCAAGGAAACATAACAGAAAGGGTAATGCAGAGCAAATTAATTGGTCTTTCTTTGTTAGTTTCTAAAATGGTCAACATTCTTCCTGACATACGGCAGCCAATTTACCACCTATTATTTCAAGTAATGCAGTTTTACTTATTCCTGCCGGTTTCTTACTTTCCTCCAATTCCCTCCACTGTTAAAAGAACCAACTTTCCCATCTTTACATTGGTTTTGTTCCAAGGACTATTTTAGGCTATTGGCTGAGCCCCTGTATGCTTTGTGTTGCGACTTTTAATTGATGCAAGTAGCTGGGCACGGAATGATCAAACCGTGCCAAAAGCAGAATGCCTGATGAAACGATAGCATTTTAATTTTGCCTTTAAAAGTAGCACGGACAAGTTGATGGTTGATCGCTGGTGAAATTTTCAAACTCGTTACGCAAGGAGTTCAGTTTACTGCTCTATGACAAAATCTTTCCCAGTTGTGAAGGGCCTTGAGCAGATTGCTAAATGCACTCTCATCAAAAAAAAATAATGAATGGAATGCACAGAGGGGATGAATCGTAACATCGGAGTTGAAAAGTAACATCGAAAATGAAGTTTGGCGTTATAAAATTTGGAAATGTATCTTTAATATTGAACCTGCATTCTTTCGACTTTTTCTATTTAAGTAGCCAGATTTCTCCATCCATCCTCCCTCTGTCTGTCTTGCTCTTTTTGCTGGGATGTTATGATGGCGTTATGTCTAGTAGTGGGGCAACTTAGCATAACAATTGTGCATTTTGTGAGGAAAGCACCAAATTTGGCACACTAGTAGACTATCATATTATGAAAAGATCTGGATATTGGGCCATCTCAGATTCAGAGATTTGATTTTTGCAAGATTTCGATTCGATTGGGATCGAAGAGAACACCTTCTTCGTCTTCTGTACAGTGAAGTTGCCAGCCCTGAATTCTCTGGCTACATCTGGGTGCTTTATTGGGAGTGCAACCATGTCCCTCAGGTGAACAGGGACCCACCTGGCATAGTGTGTGTGGTCTAAGGCATGGAACTATGGGACCAGTTCCGTCAGGGCATCAAGGTACATCGTGAATGAAGCCTGCCGCAGAGAACGCACGTAGACCAGTACCAACATCTCTAGTTCCAGCACAGTTGCCCAGTACTGAAAGTTGGGAATGTCTTCTCCTCTCTGGTGACACCAGTCTTCGAACTCAGGCAGGTCTTCTGCATCATCAGCATATGTCATACAGTGGCGTTCATACGCACGGTGTTGCAGGATGTGCAGTGCCACTGCAGTGATTTGATGAGCTTTTCATGTGCGGGTGACGTGGGCAGCTCGCAGGGAGGAGTCGGCCGTCCCTGGCGTTGCAATCTCAGCTTGCAAATCTGCAAAATCTGCAAATCTTGCAAAAATCAAATCTCTGAATCTGAGATGGCCCAATATCCAGATATTTTCATAATATGATAGTCTACTAGTGTGCCAAATTTGGTGCTTTCCTCCCAAAATGCACAATTGTTATGCTATATTTAGCTTAGCTGCCAGACTATAGTGCTAGGCCTCCACAGATGTGCATTTCATCCGGCTTCAAGCACTCAACTCGTCCTGTCGCTTCCCTGACGGCTGTTGAACAACATAACCCATATATCGGACACTGGACGTTGCCCGTAGGTGACGGGCTGAATGTCAGACACGACGCGTCACGATGACGGATTTAGTAAGATGGCGGTGTAGTAAGACAGTGTTGCATCTAGGACATCATTATGGCATTGCTATTCTAGGCTTTTACAGTGGTGTATAATTCATGACTCAATGACGATTGCATTTTGCAACTTGAAAAAAGTTAGAAAAACGACTTCTGATTCTGGGAACAAAACAAATTATAAATTGATTTTTGGTGATTAAGTGTTTGTATGAATACCAAATATTGTAGGGTTATAGCAGTAAACAAAATGTTTCTGGAGTCCTTACTATAATCCACCGAACTGTGTTTGCGTTTGTGTGTGTGTGTGTGTGTTTTGTTTGTTTGTGTGTGTTTGTGTGTTTGTGTGTGTGTTTGTATGTGCGTGTTTTGTTTGTGTGTGTGTTTGTATGTGTATATGTGTGTGTGTTTGTATGTGTGTGTATTTTGCTTGTCGCACTACTCCTACAGTTCTGGGCTGATTACATCCAGACTTGCTACATAGGATGAGCAAAACCCCAATTTGTGGATAGCCATGTTTTATCAGTGTCAGTTGTCTTGTGAAGTAAGGGGTGTGGGGTGGCGACACAAATTCTCCATGTAAACGTGAATCGTGTAGCGCCGCCTCCAGGTGGGAGAGGGTATTACAAGTTCCCACCCTTTACAGTGCAGTATTCCTGCCATCACGTTTTCCAGTGTCGTGAGGTGTTTTGAATTATAAGGAGTGGGCAGGTTTTTGCTGCATGCATGTAACCCGGATTATTACCTCCACCACCGATGGAGGTTGTTTTCACCTCTGTCTGTTTGTTTGTTAACAGGATATCTCAAAACGTTTTGGATGGATTGGGATGAAATTTGATGGAGAGGTTGGGTGTGTGACAATAACGAAATGATCAGATTTTGGTAAAGATCTGGATCCGGATTCAGATAGTAGAATGGTTTAAGTGATTCTTCAACCATTGAGAGATCGGGCCAAAAACGATATATAGCACGGTATCTAAAAAAATGTGGACGGATTCGGATGCAACTTAGTGGATAGCTTGAGTGTGTGAGAAGGACGAACTGATTCGATTTTGGTGAAGATCCGAATCCAATCATTTTAAAGTGATTTTTCACCATTGAAAGATGGTGACAAAAGCGATATACAGCATGATATTTTAAAAAGTTATGTATGAGTTATGACTACACTTGGTGGACGAGTTGGTTCGGTGATAAGAACAAGCAGATTAGATTTTGGTTCAGGTCTGAATCCAGATCCGGCCTATCAGTGGGATGCAAAACATAAACTGTTCAGCCTTGTGGTGGTATGGTCTCCACAGGTGTGCCGTTCTAGTTTATTTTTTGTTTGTTTTTGGGAGCGATTGAGGGAGCTGTTATATGCCTATACACCGCCCAAATAAAGGTACATGTTAAGAATAACATGTTACATTCCTGGTTCAAGATGGCCCGTAGGGCAGGTACTCTGCTGGTAAAAAATAAAAATGAAGAAGCTAATATTGACTGTCAATAAACTATTGCTGTACTATATAAGTTATGACGTTCAACTACCGTCAATGAAGTGGCGAGTTCAATGCTAGTACTGCATAACTGATAAATAAGAGCATTGCCAACTTACAAAAAATGCTGCAATTAAAGAGGAAATGAGTCTATCTCCAGGTGGAGGCCCACAAATAATGGAATCTCATGTCGTGATCCGAGATCATGAAAGGTCATAATAAGGTAATCGGACGAGTCAGCCAGAGTCAGCATAAGGGCCTATGGCTAGCAGCAAAATAAAATATAATTCTTCGTTATTCATGTTGCACATGAGAGATTTAGTCTAACATCTCAGAAAGACAGCTCCATTATATAGCGCCCTTGACAGCGCAACACCAGAAATGTATAGTTGGATGAAATTCCATCAGGGATCAAGACGCAGGAACAAGCAACTGAGAAGGGGAAAAAAACATTAAAAAAACACCTACAGCATATAGAGTAGAAACTCAATCCCAACCATGTATTTCAACTGATGGCAGCTATAACGCATAACTCGGTGATTGACGACATCAAATAACTGCAGCCACAATCACACACACGGGTAGTTGTCCATGAAGGTTGGTAGTTTAAATACACCTACTGAGCAGGGCGGCGTCGGCTGTTTTTGCTTGAGTTTCAAAATAAAACATCAAACAAGTTGAAGAAAAGATCGATTGTACCTTATGTTTGAAAAATGTAAAAATATATATGCAGTTATTAAACTTTTAATGAGGTCAGAGTAGGTTTTGTAAATTAATTAGTTAATTAATTAGTTAACTTTCACAATCCTCAAATTGCATTTACAAACATCATAAAAGCATTCTCAAATCGTGAAAATGAAAACGGGTGTCTGGCGACGACACCGATGTTTCAATCAACAGACACGGACTTTCACAGGTGTGGAAAACTGTGTGTGTGAATCGTTTCACATCCCCATCTGAGCACTTGCTCATGAAGCTGGGATCCCAGGTTAAAGAATAATTCCACGTACTATTCATTTACCAACTGTTCACTCATGTCCATGTGATCCAGATAAAAGTGGCCTGGCAGCTCCTCAAGTCATCCTCATGCCCAAGTCCAAGCCACTCCCTCAGCGTTAGATAATTTGTTTTAAAGAAGTTGTTTTTAAGCGAGAATACAATCGAAAGTCCCCTTTCCGGTTTTGGGTAATGCTAAATGTTGAATTGAGAAGTAGTTTTAATCGTGAGGGTGAGTGTCCATCTGCATCAGCAGACAGGTGCATGGAATATAAACCAATTGGTGAAGCATTCTAAGTCTGGTGTTGGCTTAACTTCCAGAAATGATGCAACCAGCAGCCACATGCGGCATACGAAACAACAACATCGAAACTAACAGCCCTGAGAAGCAAGGAGAGGCTGACATTTCGGGCATTAACCCTTCGTCAGAGCAATCGATAACACCCGTCCTTGACTCTGCAGCCTCCGTCACTTTTTGGACATCACCGTTGGTTAACCCTTCGTCAACGTCCACGGCAGTTAGGAAATACTTAGATGGACCCAGGTGAGAGTATAAATTCCCTTTTTTAAGACAATTTTCCCTGCTGTATAGCATTTTCCCAATCATCATGGTTCCCTCTTTTGAGGCAATGTTTTTATGGCCGGATGCCCTTCCTGATGCCAACCCTTGAGTCGCCTCTTACGATGTGCAGGAATATGGTGTACCTAGTCTAAACCGGGGCACACACCGGCACATTCATCCCAGCAAGCTGGTACTCAATTTCGGAAGGATGACAGGCTGAGTCAACCCCCCTGGCGTTAATTCAAAGATCGACCGGGATTCAAACCCAGGATCCTAGGATCCCAAGCCGGCACCCTAACCGCTAAGCCAACACCAGGCTTGGACCACATGAGAGTAATATCAGATAACAGACATTAATAGACAAACGAACCTCTGGTTTCCACAAACTGTCACCATCCTCCCAGTGTCCTCTGAAGCACAGGTAGTCCATGGCCTGCCACGCTGTGGTCCAGGAAAAGGTGCCGGCCTCGAGGACGATTTGCCTGGATCACGGCCAGATCGGCTAAGCATCCAGCCCACAGGGCCCTGTGTGTGCCCAGGTGACTCCAGCGTGCCGTGCAGGTAGCGCCACGTCTTGTCATAGAGAGGTGCTGAAGATGGTGAGCGAATGACCTATAGGATGACAAAACATATGATTACACTTCCTTTGCTTCTGACATAATAATGTTGAACACATCAGACAAGTATATTCATGCAAAAATGATGACAGGATGATCAGGTATGCAACAAGGGCATGACTAACAGCATTTGGATATCTCCTTTATTTGAATGAATCATACACTTAAGAATGATGGATACAGTTAAAACTGGAATGGAACTCAGTAGAGAGCATACCTCCGCCAGGCTGAACAGTCTATGTTTTGTATCCCACCGATAGACCGGATCTGGATTCGGACTAAAACCAAAATCGAATCGGCTTGGTCTTGTCACCTACCCAACTCATCCACAACTTTTTGAAATATTGTGCAATATATGGCCAAATCTCTCAACGCTGAAGTTACTTAAATAATTAAAAACACTCTCGTATCTGGATTCGGATCTTCATCAAAATTGAATCGGTTCGTCCACCTTGTCACACACCCAACCTTAGTGAAGGTGAAGACCTAGAGGTAAATACATAATATTTATCAAACTTGCAAAAAAAAACAACCTCTCCAGCCATTGGCTCAACCATCTCACTGCTGGCTCCACCAATGGGTGGGAAACCAAAAAACACAACTGATGACACAGCTCTGCCAGATAATGATGCAACACAAATATTTCACTGTATAGGCCTCTCCCTTCTTCGTCACCACCCGAAGTATTGTTCGACAAACAATCTCCAACTATTGAGTTCTCAAAGGACAAACTGAATGACAAACTGACAAACTGAACTGAAAGGCTCGCACACAGGGGAAGAGGGGAAGATGAGGGAGGGTAAGGGAGAAAGGAGACAGGTGTGGGAGAGAAGGGAGAGTGACGCTTCAACATTGACTTGAGAGGGGTGGGAGAAGACAGAACCTGCCTGGATTGACTTACTTCTGTTGTTCATTTTTAAACTTCAAAGCAGCGAATACACTTTGCTTTACAAATTAAAAATTGCTTAAAACAAAATGTCATTATTTAATAAATGTTGTATTCCATAGTTAGTCCACATATACATTATATTACGTACAAAGTTTTAAGTATTGTTGAATTACGTCGTTGGAAAAGAGTTAACTCACCTTGAATAAACTCTTTATATACCACGGGAATATGAAATAATATAATTAGACTACAGTTTGATCCCTGAGTTCAATTTTCATTTGCTGTACTTTTATTAAGTACAATAAATAACTAATTCCCATGTACAATAAATAACGAAATAACTCCTCCCCCCCCCCCCCCTCACTCTCCTCTCCACCTCCTCACTCCTCTCTCTCCCCCTCTTCACTCCTCTCCCCCTCTTCACTCCTCTCCCCCTCTTCACTCCTCTCCCCTCTCTCTCCTCACGAAAGTGCATTCTTCAAGATGAAATGCTTTCATAATGTAACGTTTTCACCTCCTGAGCTATGTTGTTTCTTGAATATTTTTCTGCTTTTGTTTCAAAATGAAAAAGGAACAAGCATTCTGAGTATTGCGCTGCAATACATGTCCCCTACCGGCAGTCTTGTGTATTGCACTGTGTGAATTATATAATTACCAACTCGCGGTCTGAGGTAACTCGGCTAAAAATTATCCGATTTGCACCAAATAAAGTTCATGAATGGTTGCACAGACCCCTACTTCTCACTAAAAGTGGAAACAGAATGTAATTTGGAGTTAAAATAAGCCCGCAAGGTCGCTCCGTGGAGTAGCCTGCACATATTGCACTATGTGTGAATTATATAATTACTAACTCACGGTCTGAGGTAACTCGGCTAAAAATTATCCAATTTGCACCAAATAAAGTTCATGAATGGTTGCACAGACCCCTACTTCTCACTAAAAGTGGAAACAGAATGTAATTTGGAGTTAAAATAAGCCCGCAAGGTCGCTCCGTGGAGTAGCCTGCACATATTGCACTATGTGTGAATTATATAATTACTAACTCACGGTCTGAGGTAACTCGGCTAAAAATTATCCAATTTGCACCAAATAAAGTTCATGAATGGTTGCATAGACCCCTACTTCTCACTAAAAGTGGAAACAGAATGTAAATTGGAGTTAAAACAAGGAATATTAACAGCCTTGACTTACCGCATTCCAAATTATAGTCCGGAAACCTGTTGGGGAAATTACCAAAGTTCAAAGTGCCATAACTTTGTCAAAAATGATCGAAACGTCGTGAAGTTCGAACTTGATCTGTAACTTATCATGAGGAAACCATGTACCAAGTTTGAAATCATTAGCATTAAGAGTTTAGAAAAAAAGTCTGGAAAGCTGTTCTTTGCGTGACGGACTGACAGACGGAGGGACGGAGTGCAAACCTATAGTCCCCTCCGGTGTACACCGGTAGGGGACTAATAATAAAAATAAGGAGGCAATACTCTAAGTTCAGTAGATGCTTTCCATTCATATACCCTCTTCTTCCTCCTCCCCTGACATCGTCACTTCGCAGTCAATGAAATAATCCCAATTTTCTCTCTGATCCTTCAATATAACAGCAGAATATCAGAATATTGATTCCTCATACTCTGTCATATAACTCTTACATGAATGTAGCTAACTATAAAACAACAACAACAACAGAGGCCATTGGTCATTGCACAATCATGCTTTTTAATTAACGTAGTATAATGATCTAAACAGCTTGATCATTTCAGAGATTTACCAAAGATGTTCAACAAAATGATCAACAGGGTACCACATCATCAATGTGGTCACCTGACCGAACTTCGAGACAACCCACGGGTCATTGAGGAGGCAAAGCTACTACAGGTAAGAATGCACAGTCAAACCACACCCAAATTAGGCAGGTGAAACAGTCCCTGATAAAAATGTTTGGATGGCCCGGATGACCGAACAAACTATGTAGAGTGGATTAAGAAGCTAAATAGATAGTTGGATCACAGATCAAAGTGCCATGCTTGAAAGGTGTTCTTTGTGGTTACCTGTGTAGTTAACTGCGCAATGCTAGTCAAAGAAGAATGACACAAGGAATGAAAAGAGCCAAATTGCTTGGCATCACAGGTGACACCGAGTGTTCCGTTGGTCACGCTTCCGTAAACACTCGTGGCTGGCAAGGTGTCGTGAGTCAAAGGTAAATAGTTAATAAGATGGCACCACGCATGACTGGCTCATGGCTCACACCGCTCCAGTGGTTCACCCTCTAGCAATGAAGATCTCGACCGAGGTCGAAATAACGAGCTTTTGACTTTGACCAGCGATGGCTCATCTTGCTCTTCAAGATCTCGGCCGTGGTTCGGTTCGATCAGATCGCACAGGTTGAGCTGACCGCAACTTGGTCCTGCAGGTTTAACCTCGACCCGAGGATAGTGTTGAACCCGGTGCATGCTATCTGCGTACTTCCGAAAGAAGACCACGCAGTTGTCAAAATGTTGGACCTGGGGCTTCGGCCGAGGACATTGCTATTATTAATAGGGCCTTTTTCATCCTCAGGTACATAAAGAAGAACTTTATAATCAAGTTCAAAACGAAATTATATGGGATATGATTTGAAGGTAGTTTTCCCCTTCAACACGAGTTAGGAGTTCCAAAATCCTCCATAAAACATTCAATCTCAAAAACTGGAAGTTCCTCCATTGAATTTTAACAACGAACTTTCACAAACAGATAATTTGCCTCTGCGACAGATTCTGACAAACACATTCTCAGGGTGTCTATTTTGACTAGAATCCAGCCAAGTTCTCCATTTATCAGTTACTTTCTGCACTTAAAGATAAACCGAACTTTCCAACAAGCCGCACTTGTTACTTCCAACACCAAAGGTTGATGGAGCTTATGTTTTCACCCATGTCTGTCTGTTTCTTTGTGAACAGAATATCTCAAAAGGTTGTGGACGGATTCGGATGAAATTTGGCAGAGATGTACCATATGTGACAAGGACGAAATGAGTAGATTTTGGTGAAGATCCGGATCCGGCTACGAGAATTTTTAAAGTGATTCTTCACCATTGGGAGATCGGGACAAAAACGATACATAGCAGGATATCTCAAAACATTATGGACGAATTTTGACGAAACTTGGTGGACAGGTTGGATGTGAGACAAGGAAGAATCGTTTCAATTCTGGTAAAGATCTGGATCTGGCTAGTAGAATTTTTAAAAGTGATTCTTCACCATTAGGAGATAGGGCCAAAAACGATACATAGCAGGATATCTCAAAAAAGTTGTGGACGGATGATTTTGATTAAATGTGATTCTGTATTCTGATTTTCTGATCTACTCTAGTTTTAGAATCTCATCTCCCTGGACCCTGCGAGATTCTTAAACTTCACAATCTAAAAAGGTAGCTTCAATCAAACAGGTAAATAACAGCAATCAAATGTTTGTCAAACATGCCAGACTTTGTATGTGTAAGTTACAAATCCCTGTGAGAATAAAATGGGCACACCTGATAGCAAACAAACATAATTTTAACAAAACAACAACGAAACTCGGTAAAGCGCAAACCTCCGCCAGGCTGAACAGTTTGTTTTCTATTCCACTGATAGGCCGGATCTGGATTCGGACCTGAACCAAAATCTAATCGCATGTTCTTGTCACCGAACCAACTCATCCACCAACTTTTGGTGCGGTGTGTGAGGTGCGGTGAATGAATGGTAAAGCAAGGGCAGTTGTTAAAGCAATGAGTCGTGAGTTGGACTCGATGTAGATATGAATAATGTCTCGGTGGTGCTTGGAAAAAGGGAGAACCTGAATTGGTACTGTGTGGTGCATGTAATGGTAACCACCATAAAGGAGATAAACTGGAATGTGCCAATCAACGCTGGGCATTAGTCCCACAATGCCACCACATCACAATATCAAGATAATTTGGAAAACTTTCCTATTTACATCGATGATCACCCACCGGCGAGTTGGAAGCCATTGGAGGTTACTGGCTTTGCCATCTGCTCCAACCTCTCTTGGAACGACCACACACATCTAAACTGGATTAAAGTGTACAAACTATTCGTTCGCTGTATCGTGGAATATGGCTGCTGCGTACAAGCTTGCACCACTTTTTTTTTTCTTTTTCTTTTTTGTATACAAGATCGAGGCTCGTGAAAGAGCGAACATTAATCACACAAAAAGTCAAACCGACACATAAAACACAAAATAAGGGGAGCGGTAGACAAGATGGGGAGAGAGGGGGAAGGACACAAATACAACATTTGAGAGCAGGGACATCGGGAGATCTGTGGGAGGAAGAGGGCTTGGGGGGAGGTGGGAGAGGTATAAAACATATACTTGAGAAACACATACTTGAGGCAGTAAATCTAATTCCCTATGAGCAATTGGGATCTCGATTTGTGGCAGAAGCATCTCGGGCTCGCACCCTCTCGCTCTGCAGACAAGTTGGTATAGCCCTGGCTCTTTATTGCCTCATGTTTGTCATTTGCCCTTGTCGACTGTCCCACCAACAGTCTCTCCCCACCTGCACCAGGTCTTATATGCTCCCCCAATCAACCTTTCCTATTGGCCTCTACAATTCCAGGCTTTCCACTCGTCGACACTTCTTTGTCGCTCTTTTCTCTTCGGTTGTAATCTCCTTAAGCAGGTATCAAAAGGTGGAACAAGGCCCTCCCAATGCACAAAGGACTCGCCTTGTTTTCTTTTAAGGATTACGTTTATAGGATAGATTGTGATGTTTTAAAGTTTAAGCTTTGTTGCTCTGTTTCGGATGTTCAATGAATCTTGGGCAGCTTCTAATGAAAGCTCATTTTTTGATATTTCATGGTATCCCAAGTTCTCTGCAATTTGTTTTTTTATCACTCCAGGTGCTCTAACCATCACAGGTGTGATGTCGATTTTATTCAGTTTCAAGTTTTCTTCATGCAATTTGTCATGTCTGGGTTACTTGCCAACTTTTATTTCTGAATTATTTAGACCAAAGCCATCAGGTAATAATGCTTGAATTCGCAATGCCATCCATTTATTTTTACTTCTGAAATCTGAGTAGAGTACTACATCTTGATGCAAGGCCTTGTCAGCATCACCCGCTCTCGAAGGGATGGAGAGGATATTGTATTCATTCTGCGTGTCACTGAGTGGTTGTTTGAGTCCGCATGCAGATCTTCCTCAACATAGAGTTCATTCTCAAATGTCATGTAAATATATGTATGTGTGTGTGTATATATACATATACAGTCTTCCGCTGAACTTGGGGACGACTAAGAAGAAGACCTTTGTTGGTCGAAAGCTTGTCGAAATTTAAAGATTGACTGTCCTGAAGCTACGTCCGCGTCTGATTTAATCTCCCGATTATATATATATATATATATAATTATATATATATATATATAATATATATATATATATATATATATATATATATATATATATATATATACATACAGTATATACTATATATACAGTGTATTCAGAAAGTATTCAGACCCCTTCACTTTTTTCACATTTTGTTATGTTGCAGCCTTATGCTGAAATCGTTTAAATTCATTTTTTCCCTCATCAATCTACACTCAATACCCCATAATGACGAAGAGAAAACAGGATTTTAGAAAGTTTTGCAAATTTATAAAATAAAAAAAAACTGAAATATCACATTGACATAAGTATTCAGACCCTTTGCTTTGACACTTGAAATTTAGCTCAGGTGCCTCCCATTTCTCTTGATCATTTTTGAGATGTATCTCCACCTTGATTGGAGTCCACCTGTGGTAAATTCAATTGATTGGACATGATTTGGAAAGACACACACCTGTCTATATAAGGTCTCACAGCTGACAATGCATATCAGAGCAAAAACCAAGTCATGAGGTCGAAAGAACTGCCTGCAGAGCTCAGAGACAGGATTGTGTCGAGGCACAGATCTGGGGAAGCCTACAAAAAATCTCTGCTGTATTCAAGGTTCCAAGAGCACATGGGCCTCGGGAGAGAAGGGCCTTGGTAAGAGAGGTGACCAAGAACCCCAATGGTCACTCTGGCTGAGCTCCAGAGATCCTGTGTGGAGATGGGAGAAACTTCCAGAAGGACAACCATCACTGCAACACCACCGATCTGCACTTTATGGCAGAGTGGCGAGACGGAAGCCAAACAGTTCAATCTTGGTTTCTTCAGACCACAGAATCTTGTTTCTCACAGTCTGAGAATCCTTTAGGTGCTTTTTTTGCAAACTCCAAGCGGGCTTTCATGTGTCTTTCACTGAGGAGAGGCTTCCCGTCTGGCCACTCTGCCATAAAGCCCAGATCGGTGGAGTGTTGCAGTGATGGTTGTCCTTCTGGAAGTTTCTCCCATCTCCACACAGGATCTCTGGAGCTCAGCCAGTGACCATCGGGTTCTTGGTCACCTCTCTTACCAAGGCCCTTCTCCCCCGATTGCTCAGTTTGGCCGGGCGGCCAGCTCTAGGAAGAGTCCTGGTTGTTCCAAACTTCTTCCATTTAAGAATTATGGAGGCCACTGTGCTCTTGGGAACCTTCAATGCAGCAGAATTTTTTTGTAGGCTTTCCCCAGGTCTGTGCCTCGACACAATCCTGTCTCTGAGGTCTGCAGGCAGTTCCTTCGGCCTCATGGCTTGGTTTTTGCTCTGATATGCATTGTCAGCTGTGAGACCTTATATAGACAGGTGTGTGCCTTTCCAAATCATGTCCAATCAATGGAATTTACCACAGGTGGACTCCAATCAAGGTGTAGAAACATCTCAAAGATGATCAACATAAATGGGAGGCACTTGAGCTAAATTTCAAGTGTCATAGCAAAGGGTCTGAATACTTATGTAAATGTGATATTTCAGTTTTTTATTTTTAATAAATTTGCAAAACTTTCTAAAATCCTGTTTTCTCTTTGTCATTATGGGCTATTGAGTGTAGATTGATGAGGCAAAAAATGAATTTAAACGATTTCAGCATAAGGCTGCAACATAACAAAATGTGAAAAAAGTGAAGGGGTCTGAATACTTTCTGAATGCACTGTGTATATTGTTTCCCAGCAAGGCGATGCATTGTTTTCAATGTTCAAACTTACTGGAATGGTTAGGTCGTATACGTGAGTGTTATGCCATCCTTCTCCTTCTTTATTTTCTGGGTTCTCCTTGCAGGATTTTCAGGGACTGAGATATTGAAGTTGTTTTTTATACAGAGTCAAGGCTCGTGGAAGAGCTAGAACGCAGAATGGATCAGGATGCAACAATACAAAAGGAATAACAGAAAGATAAGGTTGAAATGGCAACAGCAGGGCCGAGGGACAAAATAGATGAAGGACAAACAAGGGATGTGGGTCAGGATGAGGGCCATGGTAGGGGAGAACGCAAGGAGTGCAGAAGGTGGAGGGTGGGGTGGTTTAACAGGTGTAGAAAAGATCATGGTTTTTGGATAGGGGATAATCTGAGATGGTGGTGAACAGCTGCCTTGAAGGCCTGGAGGGATGAATGAGATTGAAGAGGATGTGGAAATTGATTCTACAGGTGGTAAAAAAAAGGGAACAAATTGAAGTGAGCAGTGATTCTGGATTTTGCAAGTTTCACCAGAATGGGATTGATAGTGGACCACGTGCCCCCTACGGATACCTGGAGGGGTTGGGGGGGGGGGGGGGGACACAGAAAGGGCAGAGGATGCATGACTAGAAAGGAGGAGGAAGAAGACAGACAGACCATCGAGCTGTTGGCGATGGCAAACTGATGGGCCCATCGACTCAGCTTCATTGTGGGAGATTCTAATGATCTTGACGGCCTTGGTTTCCATGGCATCAAGCTGAGCAAGGAGTGAGGCAGGGGTGCTAGTCCAGAGGGGTGAGCAATACTCCATCAAGCTGTGGATGAAAGCCTTGTTGGTGGATACGAGTTCAAGTGTGTCCTCTGGGCCGGTGTTCCTGCCTCACACCTAGCTCGTCTTCACGCTGTTGAAACAAAAGCATTCAAAATCATTGGAATCTCCCGCGATGAAGCTAACTCCAAGGGCCTCTCACTCACTCACCGCAGGCAGGTTGGTGATCTTTCCGTCTTCTACCGACTCCTCTCTGGCCTTGCCCCCCCAGCTCTCTCTGGGCTCTGTCCCGCAAATATTCCGACAGGTCGCACAAGATCTGCCTGCAACCCTCTCATGGTTAAACTGCCAAAATCAAGACTCTCAGCTCACCTTCACTCCTTCATTCCTCTTTTCTCCCGCCTCTGGAACAAACTCCCTCACTCTCTTCAATCCCACTCCACCCTCCAGGTCTTTAAAACAGCTGTTCACCACCATCTCTTATCTTGCCCCATCCAAAACCTTGATCTTTTCTACCCCCGCTAATTTCACCCCAATTCCACTTTTTTGAAATACCAACTTCTGTCCTGGAAGTCCTTGGTGTCCTTGTGTTTTATACTTCTCCCCCCCCCCCCCCCCCATTCCCACGCCTCCTCCCCCCAAGCCCTCTCCCTCCCACACATCTCCCTGCTCTCAAATGTTGTGTTTGTGTGCTTCCCCTTCTCTCCCCATCTTGTCTTCCGCTCCCTCTTTTTATATATTTTGTTTGTCTGGTTGATTTGTTTGTGAAGTAAATGTTAGCTCTTTCACGAGCCTCGATTCAGTGTACAAAAGAAAAAGAAAAAAGTGTGCCAAGGAAGGACTTTGCACGGTGGAGGATGCCCAGATGGCAACTGGCTTTGGAGGCCAACTTTGAAATATGGTTTGCCGAAGAAAGATCATGGCTGAGAATGAGACCCATGAGTTTGAATGACAACTTCTTCGAGAGGGTCGGTTTGAAAGTAGATGGGAGGATTTGCTGTAAGGTTCTTTCGGAGAGAGATAGTGAGAGTGTGACATTTGTCAGGATTGAAAGACGTATTCCAAGTGTTTGACAATCTTGTGGTTCTTTTTCATGGTCTGAAGAGAGGGCAGAAGCTGCAGCCTGTCTGTCTGAAGGATGAGAGACGTCACTGCAGAGGGTGGAGTCATCAGCAAATATATAAAGAATATTTTCCAGAGTTCATTGATGAACATTAGGAATAGGACTGGGCCCAAAACACTGCCTTGGAGCACTCCATCCTTGGCAGGGACAGGAGATGAAAGGATTCCTTTGAGAGCCACTTGTTGGCTACAAGAGTAGAGGAAGTCAGTAATCCATATGTGTTGTTGACCTTGGATGTCATAGGCAGAGAGATTGGAGAGTAAGGCAGGATGCCAGACGAGGGTTGATATGTCCAGAGAGTCGTGCCCGATCTGATGTCTGATATTGGGGGCCTCCACCCAATGTTTTGTAGTTATTCTCATGGATTAATCTGCATTTTTGCAAGTGTGCAAATGAATTACTCGTGTACGGAATATGTCCATCCAATCCCACTCTTCCCTCCTATAATGGGTGACAATTATGATATTTGTGTTATGTCGGTGGGTCGGACATATATATATATATATATATATATATATATATATATATATATATATGTATATATATATATATATATATATATATTTAGGTAGATCTGGATAGGTAGGTGATTCGTGTGTCGAGTTAGAACAATCTCGATGTAATAAGTCCTGTTAGCCCGGTTTGTCGGATCAAGTGTGTACCTGTGATCATACGAGGATGATCCGGTGATAGGTAGACAAGGGACTAAGCTAATTCCCCTGTGTGTCAGACCTGCTGATCATTCCTTTGTTCCGTATGGCAGCACATCACACACGTTAGCTAGATCCATTAGTGGCACATTAATTAATTCCCCCGCCGCCACAAGACTTACAGGAAGAACAGGCAGGAAGTCAGTTCGGGGCACCGCCGATGGGGCCGCAGTCAGCCACATCACCAGCTGCCATAGCAGGCAAACATCGTGCAAGGCAGGCAGAGGACACGCCCACTTCACGTGTGATTGGTCAAAAGGGTTTTGATGGGAAGATCGCACCATGGGGTAAGAAGCTGGCCACTGATTGGTGGAAGGAAGGTGGAAGGAAGCGGCAGACTGATTGGCCACCGACCGATGATACCTCGGCGAATGAGTGAGGAAGGCGCGAAAGAGCCACAACAAGCAACGCGCTGATTGAAGGAGAAGCGCCAGTGACGTGAAAAGGCCTGAAAGACCACCAAGAAACGACGCACTAATTGGGGGAGATAGAGAGCTGACGTCAGAGGACGTCTGATAAAAGTGAGAGAAGATCGATATTTTACTCTTCGTTCTTCGACCCTCTCTTCCTTAGTCTCTCTTTGCCCCTTCACCTCTGCCTATCTTCGCCTCCGCCTTTCTCTTCCCTTCTTGCGTTCTCGCTCCCGTGTGGACCTTTGCCTGTGGAGCGCCAACAATCATCGGATCTGACTGCCAGACAGATAAGCTCGCATCCACAAACAACGTTTCTTTTATTTATCCTTACCATTCTCTTGTATTTGAAGTGAGGTGTGGGGACGTCCCGATTTAGGACCTATATCTTTCGTCGCGTTTCATTGTTCTCGGTTCCGTTTAATAAATATTTATTTATTGTACATTTTACCTCCGTCTAGGGTTGTGTTATTAATTTGCAGGTGAAGACTGCGCGGGGCCGTCAGGTAAGCTGCGGCATTATCCCCCAAACTCCCCTTCTCGTGTATGATCCGCCATCGAATTGATTGTCACCTCATTAAGCTCGATTCCATCCGTGGATGTTCTGTCTTCACAGAGCCGCCCACACGACATTATGTTTCCCTCCATATCATATGCATTGGGTTTCTCTATTCCTACTGGCAATGTACTTTTTCCGTCTGCTAACAGGCATCATCCGGGTTGGAGGCTTATATTGTGGGTCCTGTCTGTCTAGATCCGGATCTGCATCGTCCCCTGCCCCTCATTCTTATCCGCATCCCTTATTTGTCCAAATCTCCCTCTATTTTGTCCATCGGCCCTACTGTTGGTTCTACCCCCCTCCCCCCTCTTTCTGTTGTTCCTTTTGTTCTGTTATGTCATCCCATCCTTTCTGTGTTCTAGATCTTCCATGAGCCTTGACTTTATATTTTAAAAAATAAAAAGACAAACTGACCTTCAACCCCCTCCTTTCAATTTGCCCCCTCCCTCCCTACCATCCAGTTTTCACCTGAAATCAGCCTTCCTTTGAGATTATTCTAGAAATGGAAGCTCATCTGTGATGTGCAGGGAAATAACTGCCGGATGTAAGACCCTGAAAGATACCTACTGGCACGTATCCAATCTTGAGTTTATCCCTCTGGATTTCTAATGGCTAAAACGATCTCAAGAAATTATTCATTATTATCTGGGGAAGAAATCTGTCTTATTTGTCCATCTATTCTGGGGAAGAAAATGGGTGGGAGATTCCTGAAAATGCTAAATTGAGGAAGTTAAAGTCATGTGAAGGAATAGAATGGGGGGGGGTATGCGAGAGAAAGTTGGGTGGGAGAGTGTGGAAGGAAAAGAGAGTAGAAAAAGGAGGCTGGGAAGAGATAGGGAGAGAATAGGGGCATGGGTGTGGCACAAAGGCAGGAAGTACTGTATAACAAAATGCCACCATTTTTGCATACATCATATATAGATGGCTGCATGTAGCAACAAATGGAAAACAATTATCTTGTGTTAAAAATGTTTCTATAACTCGTGTCAATCTGCATCACAATTTATACCCTACTCTACTCTACTCCAGTCGTATCTCTCAAGAATCATCTCATTCCTCCAGTAATCTCCTTGAATGTACCCAATCTACCTCCACTTCACTCTCTTATCCTCCTTCCCTTTTCTTCTTTGTATGACTCCCTCAAAATCCTCCTCCCCCAAAAGCATCGCTCTCACTGACCTGCTGTTGTAGGAATGCAGCACATCTGGAGTGCGTCTCGGCCGCCAGCCCACGTTGAGGCCAAGGCTCACTCGTTCCGTGCCTATTACGGACTCTGTCTGGCACCAAGCACAAACCGCTCACTTGAGGACATTAGGCCATCAGCAGACAGAATGGACGTTTGCGAGGGCCCAGAGTGCTATCCTTCCTGAGGATGTGCTATTTTGGCAAAGGGCAAATTGAACCCTCAACGTGTACATGATTTAAGCATTGGCTCTTTTGATGCTCAGCAATGCAAGAAGTCTTATAACCAGTTAAATAAACATTTGAATGTCTTAACAAAACATTTAACTAAACTAGTCTCAAGATTACACAGGTGCTTCTTCTCTGACTCAGTTAACCTTCAAAGAAAAGAAAGCGATGACAAATAATAATGATTTGACATTGTCACCTTTGCACGACTCGATCCTTAAACAAGTGTTGGCAATCGGAGCTTGACAAGAGCAGGCCCGAGGAATAGATTATGCATTCATGTTGAGTGTTGCAAGTGGGCCAGCTGGATAATGAACCCACAGAACAATTGCTTCATTCTTAGAAAGTTAGACAAACTAGTTTGAGACATGAGAATAAATTTCCTAAGGAAACCTTTCCTCGTTAGTGGCACTTTTGTAAATGATCCCATTTTCCCCCGCTCAATGAATAATGTAAGTTCAATGGGGCATCACTTTCATATGATGACGTAAGGTGACAAACTTGGAGATTATATCAATGAATCCTCACTTTTTAAAATCCGAGTTAGGTTTAACTTCGAAATAATATTTCATCAAAAGGAAAGCATGTGGTAAAATTTACTGTGCATTGGATCTCACCTGCAGATTGGTAACCTGCAATCGTGTAACAGCGAGACAGCTATGGGAAATATCACAGGTGCCTGTCGTGGATTTGAAACGTCTTTCAGGCCAAGTTGGAGAGAGTTAAGACGATACAGAAGACCCTCCATATTCACGAGTTCATCGATTCCTAATTTGTGGCCCATCGACTTCCAGTATTTGGAGATTTGCAAACCCTCGTCATCCTACCCCTGTGTCACCTTCCACCCAACCTACCACCAACACCGGGGACACGAGAGAGAGGTGTATAGATGTCGATACTGTACAGTACTGTATTTGGTTTGTCTGCACACCATGGTGGCACTACCCCGGGCGCCCACCCTGTCCATACTTCTACCAGCAGTTCCAAACCACTAACACCTTGCTGCGCCTCTCCACTCAATATCGTGAACTTGTTATTTCTTATTGATTGCCCTCAAGGATGGCCTCTAAGCACAAGACAAGTGGGGAAGGTGAGTCTGCTCGAAAGAGGCAGAGCGAAGTAATGGGTTTGAGCGAAAAGGTTAATGTGTTCAACATGATGGATACAGGTGTGAGTGCATTAACGGAGAGCATGAATCATGCTTCTCCTCCCCACACCCCCCAACACCACTACCATCATCATCACATCATCATCAAATGTAAATAATTCTGTATACTAGACTGTCATTTATTTTACTGTCATTGAACACGATTCTGTATATAATATGGACCAACTTCTGTCTACTCATCCAAACTCTCTCTTCCTCATATGTGGCGATTTCAATTGTCACCATGCCAGTTGGCTGGGTGTGGGTACCTCTCACACCAGCCATGGCTCCTCAGCAAAGGACTTCTGCGACTCACTGGGACTGACACAATCTGTCAATTTCCCGACCCGGATCTCAGTCAACGGAGCATCTTCTCTTCTGGACTTGGTTATGACTAACTTCCCTGAAAATGTCTGCTGCTCTTCTTCTGCTCCAATTCGCTCATCTGATCATGTGCTTGTTAAAGTGGACATCTCTCTGACCATTCTCAGGGAGCCTCCTCAGCGTCGACGAGTCTGGAATTTCACTCAGGCCAACTGGCACGGTCTTCAAGCAGCCATCAATCATCTGGACTGGTCTCTCATCGCCACCACCTCTGACATCAACTCATCCTGGGAATTCGTCCAAAGTAAATTGCTCTCTCTCATGCACAGATTTATCCCATCTCGTCTTCAGTTGCCATACCCTTCCTCCCGTCCATGGTACACGGAATCTTGTGGTGAGGCTGTTGCCCAGAAACAACTTGCCTTCGTCTCCTGGAAAGCAAATCCAATGGAAGGAAATCTCATTTCCTTTCACAAAGCCCGAAACAAGTGTGTGTCCACCCTCAGGAGAGCCAGGAAACAATATCTCTCCGTTCTCAAGACCGAACTCCCTTATCTGTCTCCCTCTTCTAAATCCTGGGGGCGTCTGGTCAAATCTGTTTCTGGTGTTTGTTCCCCCTCCTTCCCCTCCCTTACCTCAAATGGCTACAAAGCTGACTCCGCACATGAAAAAGCTGAATGCCTCAACTCTGTGTTTGCCTCTAAATCTTGTGTCCCAAACCCATCCCTCTCTGTACCCACCGCACCCAGTCGTACCCAGCTGCTCCTGGAATATGTGTCCTTTCCTCCTGACAAGGTGGAAAGGTTTCTGTCAACCCTCGACTCCGATTCTGCAACTGGACCTGACGGCATCAGCCCACGGGTCCTAAAATCCTGTTCTTCCGCTCTTTCACTCCCTCTCTCTGTTCTCTTCACCCTCTCTTTTGCTCAAGGTCATCTGCCATCTGCTTGGAAATTAGCAAACATCACCGCTTTACACAAAAAGGTGCAAAAACAGATCCCAGCAACTGCAGACCAATCAGCCTTCTCCCAATTATCAGCAAAGTCATGGAATCCATCATTGCTTCGGATATGAAATCTTTCCTCTTCTCCAATGGCTTGATCTCTGATCATCAATTTGGTTTCAGACCAAGTCACTCTACTCTGGACATGCTGCTTCTGCTGTCTCAACAATGGATGGAGGTCCTAAATGCCAAACAAGAAATTAGAGCTGTCTCCCTCGACATATCACGTGCCTTCGATACGGTCTGGCACCCCGCTCTGCTCACCAAACTCTCCTCCTTTGGTATCCATGGAAATCTCCACGCATGGCTGGTGGACTTCCTCTCTAGTCGTATGCAACGTATGGTCCTGAATGGGGTTCTCTCATCGCCTCTTCCTGTTCAGGCTGGAGTTCCCCAAGGCAGTGTTCTGGGCCCTGTGCTTTTTCTGGTCTTCATCAATGATCTCTCCAACTCTTTTGAAAATCCTCTCTATCTCTTTGCTGATGACTCCAATCTCTGCTGCTCCATTCCCCATCCCTCAAATCGGCAGTCTGCAGCCTCCTCACTCTCTGCAGACCTGGACAAAATCACTGACTGGGCAAACAAGTGGAACATGTCTTTCAATCCTGACAAATCTCACACTCTTACGATGTCTCTCCGAAAAGACCGACTGGACAACCCTCCCATCCACTTTCTGAATAATCCTCTCCAAGAAGTTCTGTCACTCAAGCTTTTGGGTCTCACTATCTGCCATGATCTTTCCTGGGAAAACCACATTTCAAATCTGGCCTCCAAAGCCAGTCGCCGACTGGGCATCCTCCGTCGTGCGAAGTCCTTCCTTGGCACACCTGAGCTCCTCACCATATTCAAGGCTTTCATCCGCAGCTCAATGGAATACTGGTCTCCCCTCTGGGCTGGTGCTCCTGTCCCACACCTAGCTCGTCTTCATGCTGTTGAAACCAAAGCGTTCAGAATCATTGGAATCTCCCGTGATGAAGCTACCTCCGAGGGCCTTTCACTTACTCACCACAGGCATGTTGGTGGTCTTTCTGTCTTCTACCGACTCCTCTCCGGCCTTGCTCCTCCAGCTCTCTCTGGGCTCTGTCCCCCAAATATTCCTGAAGGTCGCACAAGATCTGCCTGCAACCCTCTTATGGTTAAACTTATGGTATGGTTAAACTGCCAAACTCAAGACTCTCTGCTCACCTTCACTCTTTCATTCCTCTTTTCTCCTGCTTCTGGAACAAACTCCCTTGAATCCCACTTCTCCCTCCAGGTCTTTAAAACAGCTGTTCACCACCATCTCTTATCTTCCCCCATCCAAAACCTTGATCTTTTCTACCCCTGCTAATTTCACCCCAAATCCTCTTTTTTGAAATACCAACTTCTTTCCTAGAAGTCCTTGGTGTCCTTGTGTTTATACTTCTCCCACCCCCCCCCCCCCCCACCTTCCCACGCAGCCTCCCCCCAAGCCCTCTCCCTCCCACACATTCCCGATGTACCTCACAAATGTTGTGTTTATGTGCTTCCCCTTCTCTCCCCATCTTGTCTACCGCTCCCCTTTTTATATACTTTGGTTGTTGTCTGTTTGATTTGTTTGTGTGATAAATGTTAGCTCTTTCACGAGCCTCGATTAATTACGTATACAAAAAAAAAAAAAAAAAAAATACTGTACTGTCATTTATTTATTTTAATCATTGTTCTTAAACATTTACCATTCTCCCCCTATGTTCAGTCTGACTCCGGCATTTTGATTCCAATGTCCTTCAGGCCGAACATATCGTTGAACCTGTCATATATCACAATCGCCATGCTCTACCTTCACGTTTTTCATTCAGTGTGAAACACAAACAAACCGATTGGTAAAATGATCATCAAATATCGAAAGCATCGGCGTTACGTCTCTTCCAATGACACAGTACATATAGGCCTTGGGCTTCATGCCTTACCTTCAGGCCGCTTCGGACAAATTAGCCCAGGTTTCTTAATACATTAGTGTTCTTTTCGTAATAATAAAATAATAGCGTTAATACCTATAATATAGTAAATATATTCGTAACACTGCAATCCCTTTATCGTTATTGCAAAGTTTCTCCATTGAAGCGGTGTATGGTTCATGAATCAATGATAAGCGGTGTATGGTACAAATAACGCGGAAGTTAGGAATTAGCCTTGGTTTTTTTTCGTTATATCATTTTCATAATAATGATAACGTAACGTTAATATTATAGCAAATCTAATAGTAACACTAATCCCTTCGTAGTGACTGCAAAGTTACTGGAGGTTAAAACATATCATCTTCTATTTTTTAGAGTAGCGGCAGTTTTGTGTCCGGCCGTCATGCTACGTCATTACGTCTATGATGTCATTACGACGGCTGACTCCACCGACTGACATTTTAATTTCCTCGTTCACCCGCTCACTACGGGAGCAGCAGGAAGGGTCATTCCTCTTTGGGGTATATCGATTACAGTCTCT
Organism: Myxine glutinosa; assembly: GCF_964187855.1. Lineage (NCBI taxonomy): Eukaryota > Metazoa > Chordata > Myxini > Myxiniformes > Myxinidae > Myxine > Myxine glutinosa. The sequence goes on along the minus strand of NC_136267.1, from coordinate 157,468,185 downwards.
CTATGGTCGGGTCTCAAATACATTGGGTGTGTGTTCATTTACCAAGTTTCTTGTGGAGAGATCGCCAAGTGGTTTAAGCATTCGAGCAAGCACTCCATTCAAAACCGTTAAGGAACGGGTGGCTTGGCAAGTGTGAGCTAGCTGCTTGGTAAATGAGCACACCAAGGTCTTCCTCCCTTTAAGTTTCATGTTAAACAGCAGTAAAAGTGGGTTTCATTGGTGGTTTTCAAAACAAAAACTTAATTGTTGGGTTTCAAAAGGCCACTACGAAAAACACCACTTTAGCGGCAGGAAGGGTCATGTTATTTACCGAGCCCTTGTGGGGTATATAGATTACAGTAGATCTTCGCTCAGTTGTGCAAGTATAACTTGCCTCACGGATGTTGGGATTCCTCCAAATTTATTTGTTTAATGTTATAAGCAGCATTAGCGACTGTTATAAACAACTGTTAAAAAAACTAATCATATGTGTTTGTGGTTTATAATATTTTACAAGCCCAGCTATGCTGCTGTTAGACCTCCGGTCTTGTTTTAATCAAACTCTCACCTGGAGATATTGGTACCACAAGTTACACTTTCATAACATGAGTAGAATATGTATAAACTGGGTTCCAAAACTATATGGGAATACAGGTAAAGAATCAAGTTTGAAAGAATGAATGCTTTCAGTGAATTTTTGACCATTGCCATTTCTAATGAACATCCAAGATACAAAAAAGAATGAACATTGTTTTATTGTGTTGGCCTTCATCGTATTTCCATCTGAATGTGGAGCCCATTCTGCCTATATGAAATAGGCAAAGCCAAAAAACGAACGAAACCCATTAGACCTACCCTTTAGAATCACCCATTAAAATTACCCTTTCTAATTACCCTTTACAATCCATTAGAACTACCCTTTAGAACGCTTTAGGATTACCCTTTCGAATTAAACATGGTGGGTTAGAAAGGTTCTTCTTCATTTTTGATCGACAGACGGACGGACATAGCCAAATATTGAATCGGCTTCACCGCTTAAAAATTACCTAACTCGTTACCAAAAATAAAATTCAACAATTCAAAAAGGGTCATACTCCATATGCATTCAAAATAAATAAATAGCCTCTTTGCATAATAACAGGGAGTCAGGGCCCCCTGTTTGTGACATCCATGTTTGGTGTATATAATGCCAAGTCTGCATAAGTACTTTGTAAATATACTCTCGAGGTCGAACGTAAACGATAATTATAAGTCATATTCTGCCATAGTGCACCATGGATGCGGTATTCCCTACACCACAACTCCCAAATATGACTAAACCTCCCATTACTGAATACTAGCAACGGTACCCGCCCTACGGGTGGGGCTTCAATTGGGAGGCCCAAATGAAAAGGCAAAATATCAGGAATTGAAGGGTTTTTTTTAATTGAAACTATTTATATAAACATACGTTAAATCATATCACACGCAAATCATCAAAATCTAAACAGTATTGGTAGAATTTAAATAAAAGCCACATCACTGTTCATATCGGTAAATATTATTCCATCGTGTTTGGAAAAACTGGAAAATTGGAAAAATTGGAAAAATAGGAAATTGGAAAAATAGGGGAAAAAATGGAAAAACAATATCGCCTATTTTACTCCAGGGGGTCCCAGGATTACCCACCCAAAATTTCGTTGCGATCGGTTCAGCCGTTTTTGCGGTACCTGGGAACAGACAGACAGACAGACAGACATTTGGTGAATTATTGTAAGATTACCCTAGGTCCACGCTACCATTTGCATACATAATAAATAGCTTATTTACACAATACTTTTGAAACATGTTAACAAACTGGATTACACAATGCAATCCACAAAACTATTTTGCAAATATCTCACAAGAATTGATCGTTAGTCAATATATTTGGTTTTATTGTGCCGAATAGACTTGCTCTGTAATACCTTGTGCATCCAAAGCATCATTGGTAAACATGCTGTGGTTGCTTTTAACTGCATTTGTAAATAATTGCAACACATTGCATTGGAAGAGATCAGTAAATCTAAGAGTAAAGAGTCACATGATTGGTGATTTACTCAATATTAATTGAGATCAATATAAATCCTTCACAAACTCTTGGGGAAATATTTTCAGCGCAATGAGTAGCAATGGTTGAAAGGAAAACTTAAGGAACTCCAGGTCTTAAATACTGTAAATGATTTATATAATGATGCAAATGCCCTTGAGACGTTGAATAAGCATTTTTTTTTACAAGTGCATTATGATTGTCCAATTAATTATTTAGAATCTTCCATCAAATTTTTTACTACCTCCATAAAAAGGATATTCAAACTAGAGTGTTCATACAACACCCTACCCCTGTATAGTGTTGAGAAAAAGGACATGGGAATGGTCTTTTCAATTCTTGCTTTATAGTTTCAAGCACAATCTATGTTTCCTACGAGCCGCAATTTTGTCTGAAACTCTAAATTCCCCAATGCTGAGAGCATGAGCGGCACATCTTATTGGTCGAGATGGTGTAATATTTTGGCCAAATACTGCAAAACTGGAGGTTTTTGGAAGTGTAAACAAGGAGATTTGTCCTCTACAGTGTTCAAGTATATAATTCCAATGAAATAAAATAAGGGTTTTAAAGGCTGTATTTTTTTTTTGGAAGTTTACCGCCATTGATGCAGTGTCTATTACATAACCTTATTTAACACATTAAATTTGTTATCCATGCCTGTTGTTTGTGTCATTTATGACGTCCTTAAAAACAGTAAATTTCCTGTTTGAAATGATTTTCAATTTTCTTTGACTGCCAGACAGGCTAAAGAAAATTACTCTACTCTGTGCGCATGAATGCTTGGGACAAGATTCCATACAATTTGCCAAATTCACAGCCAAAATAGGTGTGTGTGTGTGCTAAACTACAGGTTCATGTTCTACAGTGTTCAAAATATAAAATTCAATTGAAATGAATTAGTTCCTTGATAATAGATTGGTGTCTGTAGACAGACAGACAGCATGAACCAATTGCTTCACACCACTTTTTGCTTCGCACATGGGGTAATAATATTTGTGTGTGTAATTTTTAATTTAAGGTTGTGTGCAATGTAAAAATAAGGTCGTGTGTATTTTTTTTTCTTCAAGATTTAAAAAAGGTTATGTGTATTTTTTATTCAAGATTTTAAAAAGGTTGCGTGTATTATTATGGTGTAGCCCATAGGGAAAAGCCATCTATAGAAGGGTGTTTATATGTATGTATGTATGTATGTATGTATGTATGTATGTATGTATGTATGTATGTCCCCTCAAACGTATACCAATCAGAGCTGAGGATCTGGTCACATGACAGGGTGATGTGATTACGTCAGTTGTCATTATGGCAGTACGGTGGCTGACTCTCCACACACCGCCATTTTGATTTTATGCCTAACATATCGTCGAACCTGTCATATATCACAATCGCCATGCTCTACCTTTTCGTTTTTCATTCAGTGTGAAACACAAATAAACCGATTGTTAAAATAACCATCAAATATCGAAAGCATCGGCGTTACGTCACTTCCAACAAAACGGTACGTACCCAACCCTTGTGGGGTATAATATAGATTACAGTAGATCTTCACTCAGTTCTGTAAGTCAAACTTACCTCACGGATGTCTGGATTCCTCCAAATTTCTTTGTTTAACGTTATAAACAGCAATAGCGACTGTTTAAAAAGCTAATCATGTGTGTTTGTGGTTTATAATATTTTACAAGCCCAGCTATGCCGCTGTTAGACTTTTGGTCTTGTTTATTCAAGATTTTAAAAAGGCTGTGTGTATTTTTTAATTTAAGATTTTAAAAAGGTTGTGTGCATTTTTAAAAAAGATTTTTAAAAGGTTGTGTGTATTTTTTATTCAACATTTTAAAAAGGTTGTGTGTATTTTGTTTTCCACATTTAAAAAAGGTTGTGTGTATTTTTTAAAAGATTTTTAAAAGGTTATATGTATTTTTTATTCAACATTTAAAAAAGGTTGTGTGTATTTTTTATTCAACATTTAAAAAAGGTTGTGTGTATTTTTTATTCAACATTTAAAAAAGGTTGTGTATTTTTTATTCAACATTTAAAAAAGATTGTGTGTATTTTTTATTCAACATTTTAAAAAGGTTGTGTGTATTTTTTATTCAACATTCAAAAAAGGTTGTGTGTATTTTTTATTTAAGATTTTTAAAATGTGTGTATTTTTTATTCAAGATTTTTAAAAGGTTGTGTATTTTTTATTTAAGATTTTAAAAATGTGTGTATTTTTTATTCAAGATTTTTAAAAGGTTGTGTGTATTTTTTATTTAAGATTTTTAAAATGTGTGTATTTTTTATTCAAGATTTTTAAAAGGTTGTGTGTATTTTTTATTTAAGATTTTTAAAATGTGTGTATTTTTTATTCAAGATTTTTAAAAGGTTGTGTGTATTTTTTATTTAAGATTTTTAAAATGGGTGTATTTTTTATTCAAGATTTTGAAAAGGTTGTGTGTATTTTTTATTCAACATTTTAAAAAGGTTGTGTGTATTTTTTTATTTAAGATTTTTAAAATACGTATATTTTTATTCAAGATTTTAAAAAGGTTGTGTGTATTTTTTTAATTTAAGATTTTAAAAATGTGTGTATTTTTTATTCAAGATTTTAAAAAGGTTGTGTATTTTTTTTAATTTAAGATTTTTAAAAGGTTGTGTGTATTTTATTTATTTATGATTTCAAGCAGGTTGTGTGTAAGAAGGTTGTGGTTTAAGAGGATTTAAGAAGGTTGTGTGTAATTTTAGGCAGGTTTTAAGAGGAAGGTTGCGGACCCCATGACAATCATGGTTCCCTTTTTGAGGCAATGTTTTTTTTATGGCTGGATGCCCTTCCTGACACCAACCCTTAGTCACCTCTTACGATGCGCAGGGATACGGCGTACCTATTCTAAGTCGGGGTACACACCGGGATCATTCATCCCAGCAAGCTGGTACTCAATTTTCCGACCTCGGAAGGATGACAGGCTGAGTCAACCCCCCTGGCGTCAGTTCAGTGATCGACCGGGATTCGAACTCAGGATCCTAAGATCCCAAGCCTGCACCCTAACCGCTAAGCCAACACCGGGCTTGTGCTGTACCACATTGCTGTACAACACTGTACTGTACCACATTTTCATTTTGTGCTGTCATTTCGTCTTTGATGGTCCCTGGTGTTGGGCTAGCGGCTAGGGTGCCGGCTTAGGATCCTAGGATCCTGGGTTCGAATCCCGGTCAATCGCTGAATTAACGCCAGGGGGGTTGACTCAGCCTGTCATCCTTCCGAGGTTGGCAAATTGAGTACCAGTTCACTGGTAATTCCCTGCTTGTCGTTAAAGGCGGCAAAAAGGGTTGGCGTCAGGAAGGGCATCCGGCCGTAAAACATTGCTTCAAAAAGGGGACCGAAAAACAACAACAACTACAGTTCCCGAAAAAGGCCAACCCCCGCTTGCGGGGAAAAATGGCCTCTAAAGGTGGTTTTTTAATTTTTTTATTTCGTCTTTGATGCTTGTTTATCTCAATTCTTAAACATCTTCAACATCATTATCAAAAAAATTACACACAACCTTCTTAAAATCTTTAAAAAAAAAAAAAATACACACAACCTTTTTTAAAACCTTAAATAAATAAAAAATGCACACAAGTTTTTTAAAATCTTGAAAAAAAATACGCAAGGCTAACCCCCACTCTAGCAGGGAAAAATGGCCTTAAAACGATCATTCATTCGTATATATTCATTTTTGTTGAAGATGTTTAAGAAGGGTGTAGACAAAACAAATGCAGAAGAGTTTTTCAGCTGAATGGAAAGTGACATGAAATGGGGTCACAGTTTTAGAGGTAAAAGGTTATGACAGCAGTAAGGCGAGGGAAGGGGAGAATCTTTCACTCAGAGAGAGGGTGGGTCATGCTCCCTGGAAAGAAAATGACAGCAGAAACAGTAGAATTGCAGAAACAGTAGAATTTAAAATAGAATTGGAAAGATACCTAAAAAGCATTCGGGATAGATGGCTACATCGATATTGGCAGGATCTCCCACACCACCAAAAATATTACAACACAAGACAACATAGCTCGCCAACCTTATATTTTTTCCGTTGTGTTACATATACAACATGTTTCATGCAGATTGCCAAAACATTGTCTAGCACAAGCGTAATAATAATACAAAGGATGGACAACTATGTTGTCTCCTTCACCTCGTCCCAACAGACAACGCAGGTGGACACTTTGAGACCTGGTAGATCTCCATTCCATCTCCTGAAACCCACCCACGTGTGCAGAGAGCAGTCAACAACAACAACGTACACACACACACACACACACACACACACACACACACACACTATTTAGGTACGAAAAAGAAAATAAGGCATTGCTAATTGAGGTTTCAGTTCCCAGCGATTTGGCCTAAACAACGCAGAAATCAAGAAAATGACCGAATATCAAGACCTCATAAAAGAAAGAGAAAAGATCCTGGAAGCTGAAGAATGTCAAAATTGTACTTGTGAAAATTGGAGAAATTTGAATGATGAAGAAGAACCTTACATAGATCTTTAAAAAACATCCCTGGGAATATTAATATACAAATGAACTGCAGTTGTAAGCTGTTCGGTGCTCAGTGATGATCCTGAAAAGAGGATTCAAGATCATCCCTAGGAACAAAACTCTGAGAACAAGAAAACTTCACAACTTAGCACATGGATCATGACTCGCCCTCCTTCCATTAGTATCGACTTCCATTACCAAAATGGAAGTGGATACTTTGAGGCATGGGAGGACCACGTTCCACCTTCCAAATATGGAGATAGCATCCAATAGCACACACACACAGACACACACACTCCATGAGCCTGCCCCACTGTCCTCATCCACACTCATGCGCACTCCCGCTCCCACCACCCAGTGAAGTTAAGTCAATGAAGTGATGGGTTAATTGATGTGGTGTTGATAGAGTTCAAGCACGATGGGCCAAACAAATGGCCTCGTCCTGCACCAAGGTTCATTGTATTACAATGTCGCAAAAATACCATCTTCATAATATGTACATATTAAACATTATCAATTATTGACTTGCCTACCACAGGCCAATAGGAGGAAAAAAGGGCAAAACACACTTCCTGCTGGAAATCTGGTACATCTGAGAAACCAAAATGTGTCTGAGGTGGTGTACTTTGTATGCTTTTCTGAGGCTGAAATAATAAACCTGATTTGTGTTGGTCTGCTACATATTCCCATTTGAACTGGTGGCTCATGTTGCTGGGAACCCAGGTTCAAATCCCATGATATACCGTCTACTTGTACATTAATGTCGTCGTAATTCAAGTTAAAATACACTACTGTCTTTGTCCTGCATGTGATGTCTGTACAACCTCCTCCTGCATGAGCCCGACATCAATGCTAAATAAATAAATAAAAACCAATACCCCCTCTCGATTTGATCAACGTAATACATCACTGAACAAGAACAACATACTGCAAATGTCTTTGAACACATCCGCACGGGTAGTTCGTCATTTAAACACGACATTTGGAATCCGGAGAAGTAAAATAAATAAATAATTATACTCACAATTTAGCTTTGTTTTTCAGGACGAGGAGTCAGGACTTCCGACATCAAAAATGATAACCAGAATCTGACTATCACAGCTACGCAAGCCACGCATGGGAAGCAACGAATGCGAGACCGCACTTTTGCTCGGAAAAATGGGTGAGAGGGCAGAATATGAATTTTGTCGAATTCAAATTGTCTTGCGTTTGAAGACAGCATCGTTTCTCATTTGAACACATCTATCGTAGCAATTTTCATCCATCATTCGGTGATGACCACAGCAGCACCAACAGTTAGTTCTTCCTCTCACAGCAGCTTTTAGCATGCACGGTGGGCATTCTTCTTGTCCAGGACATTTATCATTGACCCTAGAAGGACACCATTGGCAATGTTTAAACAGCTTCAAGTCATCATCCTTTCGTGCAGCTTTTGTAGACTTCCTCGAGTGTTAACAATTCTGTCATCTGCTCGCAGTTTTATGATGCACCCAAGTTACCTTGTGGAGACATGTTGGAGAGATGAGATGTGGTTCGCTGGTTTGTTAGTTAGTTGATTGGCAATCCCTCCTAGGGAGAGCGGATTGGCAATGGAGTAGGTGAGGGCCTTGTTCGGGCTGGCAGGATGGCCTAGAGGTACGCACACCAGCCTGGGTTTGAATTTCCGCCCAAATATAAACGATTATCCTGGTGTTTCACAGGCAGTGTGAATCATCAATATTCCCGCCTAGGATGGACGGTAAGCTGGGTGACCCAGCATTAGTTTGTGGACGTTAAAGGCCCCACAGTGTCCTCCATGAAGAGTACGCGAGCTATCGTCGGCACACTGAATAAGTTCCAAATTCCTGCCCTGACTTCCTTGAATCGGGGTGGTGACCTGACCAGGATTGTAGCCTCGTAACTGCTTCAGCAGCACCAACACATAGAGGATGATGATGATGATGATGAGTCTTGCTGCTTTGATCTGATCAGTGTGGGGTAAATTTTCATGGCTTGTCAATGATTGTGGCAACCTGTCCAGAATTGCTTCATGGCTACAAATATTCACAACGCGATTCCACTGATACACTGTCATCGTCATGAGCCATCACCACTACCAGCGCATCCTCCGGAAGGTATATGGAGTGGCCACCTGTCTTCCTCATTAAACCTAGTCATCCAAGCTGCATCAGTAGTTGATCTATAGTACATTCTTCCAAGGTAATAATTTCTGAAATTGAACTTTTCAGTACCATTCCCACCATTCATGCCTATGGTGCTGTGAGCTTACCGTTTTCCGATGATCTTTTACCCGTAGCCTTTGTTTCCTTTACCCTTGCTAACATGCATCTTTGTTTTTACTCATTTTTTAGTCCGCTGATAATGTTGTCATCAGTGAAAGATGAATCGATTTTCGCACTTACCACTGTCAGCATGATTTGCCCATATTTTCTTGTTCTGAATATATTTAGTTATTAATGCTATTAGATTACTAAAATGGACCTTTTTATATTCACAGTTGAACAAACTTCTTCAAAGAACAATCATCAAAGTCTCCAAAGCCAGTCGCCGACTGCGCATCCTCCGTCGTGCGAAGTCCTTCCTTGGCACACCTGAGCTCCTCACCACATACAAGGCTTTCATCCACAGCTCATAGTCAGGTTCACTATGTTTTTTCGTTCAAAATCATGGTAGATTAGCAAACCTATACATTTTTGGAAACGTTATTACATGGAAAATCTGAAAATCAATGTTTACATTTGCCAATTCCGACCAATTCGATTCGACCAATCGACCAATTCCATTCGACCAATTCGACCATTCGACCAATCGTTTCGAT
>NC_136267.1:157448823-157453823 GCF_964187855.1 Myxine glutinosa | reverse complement strand
TTTATCTTGCTATACATTGATTTGTTGCTGTACGGCAGGACAGTAGTGTGCCCTTTTAGGACAGGAGTTGCTGTACGGGCACATTGAGGCCTTGCTTCACAAGCATGTGAAGATTGACTTAATGGTGCAGTGAGCAGTAAGTGGTGTGTGAAAGGAATATAGAACAAAGCAGTGCATGTTTGACTTGATGGTGTCGTGAGTAGTAGAGGCAACCACAACTAATATGCAATGAAGGCAATTGTGAAGGCCAGGACAAAGCAGTTATATAATTTGACATTACAAGTGCTGCGAAATACAGTAATGCTAAGACACGGTGCTTTGTGCGGAATGTCTGTACAAAAAGTACCCATTTGGATCCACGACGTCATAGCTTCGTCGCAAGAAACACTTCCACCTTGCTCCTGGGAATCACCAATAGTGATGCATGCCCTGACAGCAGCACATGCCTTGTTTAAACAGTGTACCCAAACCAAGGATGCTCCAAATAGCTGAGGTGGTACACACTGAAGCAGAGGCCCTGATGAATGTCAATCCTTAGAGAATGTCATAATTTCAAAGGGAGAATGTCTCCTGCCATCTCGAACCAAGCATGACATAATGCAATGATGCTCTGGCAGCTAAGCGACGTCACCAGCTTCTCTCCTTGATCTTCTCCCTATTGTCTCTTAACATCATCCCTGTCTTTGGTATCATTGTCCATCTATGCCGAGCATTCCAAGCACACCTACTTATCCCTCAAGGGGCAAACAAATGGCTCCAAGGCCAAAACCTATTTGAACATGATTCCACTTGGCTGGGAAAATTCCTGCCCAGACGCAGAGCAGCACCAGTTTCCCACAACAACAACTGATTCTGACCTATGGTGAGTTGCTTGTCACGTGCAGTTTTCACTGTGAGTATCACCTCGTTCACATTTGTCCACTCTTACCTTAACTAGCATTGCAAAACTAAACGATTATACAATGAAACAATAATAATTTGGAGAATTCTCAGGGTTCGTGACCTGGAATTTTGCCGAGCAATTTGCTAGGAAAAAATGCAAAGGACGAATTTTGAGTATTTATGGTTCCGAGTTTGATTCCGGCCTGTGATGTGTAATATTAAAATATTGTACTGAGGAACCCTTTCATGCCCAGGTTCCAGCTAGCCTCAACTTGCTCTTTCCTATTGGACATTGCCTGCCTATTCAATCTTGACAAGAGAAGGTGATTCGTTGCAGGCAAACACCACCAGATTGCGAGGCATGCAAGGCCTAATGAGAAGCTGATTATTTCTTAGCTATGCCATGACGACATGTATGAAGAAAAGAACCACTTTTGGAGACCATTTTCCCCCAGAGAGCAGGGGTTGGCCTTTTTCGGGCACCCTGGTCCTCTTTTTGAAGCAATGTTTTATGGCCGGATGCCCTTCCTGCCGCCAACCCTGTTAGTCGCCTCTTGCGACACACAGGGAATTACAGTGAACTGGTACTCAATTTGCCGACCTCAGAAGGATGACAGCTGAGTCAACCCCCCTGGTGTTAATTCAGCGATCGACGGGATTCGAACCCAGGATCCTAGGATCCCAAGCCGGCACCCAAACCGCTAAGCCAACACCAGCCTATAACATGTATGATGGGGGAAATGTTTTTTCTGACTTTGTATGTAAAAAGTGTCGCCAAAAATGTTTTTTTTCTGTAACACAAGTTAAATTTGTGTTTGGAGGCATGAGAGAACTGATGCGAACCAATCAGATTAGAAAACAGATGGAGCTGAATCATATTACTGGGAGCGGTTCCTCACTTTTTCTGGATAAGCATGTGCTGAAGCTCACCTCGTACCAAACTAAATCTGACGATGTGTACAATTTACAGTTTGTTCATGAGCAGTTTCCCCTTTCATTTGTGGGTTCGAGCCAGTCTAAATAATAGCAGCAAATCTCCCCGGTTTTGTGCTGCCCTACTCTTCCGAGGCGGTGCTTGGTTCGCTCACTTCTGTAGTTTTGTTGTGCTCCTTGTGACCTTTTCTTTTGCAATGGACAATTGCTTTCCTTTTCAATTTCAATTTGTATCAGTTATCAAGCAGAAATATATCACGATTGGCAGGTGAACCCTGCCACATTGATACATCACATACAAAGCATCATGGGGAACTGATCGGTTTTTACCTGTGACGTGTCACAGGTCTACAAGAGCTCTGCGTGGTTGTTGTCATTGTTAGCTCCACCACCAAAGGTGGATGCAGGTTATGTTTTCTCCCCTGTCTGTTTGTCTGCCTGTGAGCAAAATATCTCAAAAAGTTGTGAACAGATTTGGACGACATTTGGCAGAGAGGTAGTGTATGTGGCAAGGACGAAATGAGGAGATTTTGGTGAAGATCCGGATGCAGCTACTATAATTTTTCAAGTGATTTTTCACCATTGGGAGATAGGACCAAAAACTATATATAATAGCAGGATATCTCAAGAAGTTTCCGACGGATTTGGACGAAACTTGCTGGACAGGTTGGGTGTCTGACAAGGACGATTCGATTCAATTTTGGTGAAGATCCGGATCCAGATTCGGCCTATCAGTGGGATCCAAAACATAAACTGTTCAGCCTGGCAGAGGTATATGCGCTCTACCGAGTGACGTTCTAGTTGTTGTTGTTGTTCTTGTTGGGGGTCGATTTTTGAAATGTGCACCCATTGGTCAGACAGGTGTCACATAACTCCACCCACCATGGCACCGAGATTAAATAATATGGCTGCCATCTTGGTTTTATGGTGGGCCCAACACATCAGACCTGTCGGCCTCTGCTGATTTATACACTGCCCGGCTTTGATTTGGGTCGAGTGTTACTCCTGATGAGGGTGTGTGTGTATATATAATTATATATGTATATGTATATGTATAATTATGAATATGTGTATGTATATGTATATGCTTTTGCATATACATATACATACAGTATATACCGTAAAACGGGGTGAATAGGGACAGCCATAAAAAATCCTATTTATTCCTATTTAACCCATATATGGGGTTAAAGGGACTATAAGTTGCTTTTAAAAAAAACAAGAGAACACTTTCAACCCAAATATCAACAAATCAGTATGGTTATCAATTTTCAGCGAAAAAAGTTTCGAACTTTTTTTCAGTTTGTGTCCCTATTCACCTTGCTGTCCCTATTCCCCCCACCCCCGTTTTACGGTATTGATGTTATTTTTCTGCTAAGATTTTATTTTATAGGTACATGCTGCAACTGCTTCCCATTCCCTGCATGCTACTTACTATAGGTACATGCTGTGCCATCTTTTCCAATTAGGCTAGATTATTATATTGACTTAACAAATCACAAGGTCAAACATTTGATAAACTTGGAATTTATTTCCCTTCCACCATATGAACAGTATGTTGCATTCTCTCTGGCACGCTTTTTAGGAGATGTCTCGGTCAAGCTAGACCAAACAAGCACACAAGGACTCTTCCATGCAATTTATATGTGCAACTCAATATAGTGTACCATCAAGTTCTGCCCTATGACTCCTCACTCCATTCTTCTGTATTCCTATATGGATAAGATATACATTTATAATTGCCAATAACAAACTTTACATAAGCACGATTTTCGAACATGGTGTAGCTATGTTGATTATGAGCTCAGGAGTTCAATGACAATGTTCAAGTTCAAACAGTGTTCAATGACGTATTAGTGATATACACATGCAGCTGTATTTAGGTTTGTCAAGGTACAGAATGTACTGTTATAGTACTGTATTCCATAATGATATACAGTGCCTTCAGAAAGTATTCACACCCTTGACTCTTTTACATTTTGCTGTGTTACAGCGTGAATTTAAAATTGATTAAATTGAGATCTTTCTGTCACTGATCCACACATAATAACCCGTAATGTCAAAGTGGAATTTTTAGGGGCGTAGCCCATAGGGCAAAGTCGTTGAGAACAGTGTTTGTCCGTCCATATGTATGTATGTATGTATGTATGTATGTATGTATGTATGCATGTATGTATGTATGTATGCCCCCTCAAACGTATAGCAATCAGAGCTGAGGATCCGGTCACATGACAGGGTGATGTGATTACGTCTGATGTCATTACGGCGAACAACGGCTAATTCTACACTCGTTGAACCTGTCATATATCACAATCGCCATGCTCTACCTTCACGTTTTTCATTCATTGTGAAGCACAAACAAACGGATTGTTAAAATAACCATGAAATATAGAAAGCACAGACGTACAGATCTTCCAACGGCACAGTATGTATAGGCCTTAGGCTTCATGCCTCACCATCCGCTTCAGACAATTTAAGCCCAGGTTTCTTAATACAGTGGTATCGTTTCGTTAGTATCGCTTTCGTAATAATAATAATAATAATAATATAGTAAATATAACCTCAACACTTTAATCCCAATGTCGTAAATGGAAAGATAATGGATTGAAGCGGTGTATGGTTCATGATCAGTGATAAGCGGTGTTCGGCACGAATACTAATAACTGCGGAACTCGTGATGCGTTCAGGGAACGTCAGGGAAATCAGGGAAATCAGGGAAATCAGCGTTCAGGGAAATCTCCAGCAGCCAAAACCATCTGGGCGAATGTTAGACAATACCAAGAGCATGGCACTAGCCTCAACCACAACAAGGGGAATTCTGGTAGGAGGCGCACTGGGTGATCAGAAATGAACATTGCAGCAGTAAGGCAGGTTTTGGAGCATCCTCGGGATACCAGCGCAAGACGAAATGGGACGGATTGCCTTTGGCAACATTCAACCGAATCACAAGACTGGACCTCCACCAACATCCATATCGGATTCACATCCGGCATCAACTTACGCCTGGGGATTTTGCCAGGAGGCTGGTGCTTGCTGGATGGTCGATAGCACGTTGCGAAGCAGATGTCAATTTCCTGCGGTATCTCGTTATCGGAGACGAAGCTGCTTTCGCCATGGACGGCAAGGTCAATACCCATAATGTTCTTGAATATGCACCACCAGGACAACCCCCGGAATTTAATTTT
>NC_136267.1:157445429-157448623 GCF_964187855.1 Myxine glutinosa | reverse complement strand
AGATTGGAACAGTAAATGTCAATGGTGGTGGAAGTTCACTCCGCCAGATCCAGATCAAGCAGCTGATAAACGCAAACGGTCTCGACATAGCTTTGTTGCAGGAGACCCACGCTGTCAGATCTGTTCAGGCCCAGTGGCGGCTCATTATGGATAAGGAGTGTTTCTTTAGTAACAGCTCCTCGTCTAAGGCAGGAATCATGTTTGTCTTAGGGAAACATTTCCAACCATCCTCGCTTCAATTTGCGAATATCATTGATGGCCATCTTGCTCTGTGACCTTCTATCTCAATCAGGTCAAGTTTACAATCCTTAATGTGTATGCTCCAAGCAAAAATGGTGAGCGGATCTCCTTCTTTGCTGAACTGAGAAAGTTCCTCCAAACACTGGATCTGCAGACTTGTCTAATTATTGGTGGCGATTTTAACTGTACTGTTAATGCCTCATGTGACCGAAACGGGCCGGAACCTCAACCATGTACCGCAAAACTCTTTGCAAATATCATCGCAAAATATAATCTCCATGATGTCTGGCGCTTGCAACACCTTTCCGAACAATCCTACACATGGTGTCGTTGTTCCAACAACCACATCTCACTTGCGAGGCTTGATCGCATTTATGTAAATTCTCACCTGTTACATGGAGTTTGCAAATCTGACATCGTGCCTTCCGGTTTCTCCGATCACTTCCTAGCTCGAGCATTCGTTCAACTCTCGAAACCGTGTCCAGGGAGTTCTCACTGGAAGTTCAACAATAGTTTAATAGAAGACTTCAACTTTATTCAGGCTTTTGAATCTTTCTGGACAGATCTCTTGGAACGGAAGCAAAGCTGTTCTGTTAACCCACTGGTGTGGTGGGATCTAGTAAAAACCCAAATCAAAGGCTTCTGCCAACAATACCAGAGCTTCTCAAAAAGGGCTGATTATGAAGCAAGGAAATTATTGCAATCAGAGATTTTACATCTTCAGAGGGTCACAGGACAAAATAATAATGTGCAAAGAGCCTTAACCGAAAAACAGTCTTTATTGAAAGAAATAACTGAGAGGAATGCACGTGGTGCCCTAGTTCGGATGAGGGTGCAGCACCTTAACGAGACAGACATACCAACTAAGTATTTTTTTTCCTTAGAGAAACGCCTCCCGAACAAACAGCTCTCTCAACTGCGTTTGGCAGACTATCCATCACTTTCAACCAATCAGTTATTAAACTTTTCACAAAGGAATATTTCTCGAAAATATACTCGATGGAGCAAATAAATCCCGTCAGTGTCGCCTCTATCTCCGTAGGGCTGCCAGTGTTGTCTGAGGGTGGACGTTCCTACCTGGAGGGGCCCATTACCTTGGACGAACTTGGCGCCGCTCTGCACAGCCTTGCTGTTGGGAAAGCGCCTGGATTGGACGGACTCACAACTGAATTTTATAAGAAATTTTGGCATCTACTGGGTCCCGAACTCCTCAACACCTTGAACGCAAGCTGCCAGCTTGGAGAGCTCCCTCAGAGTTGCCGACGGGCTATTCTCACCCTCATTCCAAAAAAAGGAGACTTGCTCTATATTAAAAACTGGCGCCCAATCTCTTGCTATGCACAGACTATAAAGTATTTTCAAAAGCCCTGGCATTGCGACTTACTCCTCATCTCTCCTCATTGTTGAAAGAAGACCAATGTTATTGTGTACCCAAGCGCTCCATCTATGACAACATCTCCTCGTAAGAGACATGATTGAACTGTGCAAAGAAAACCCCACAGATTTGGGACTTCTTCTCCTTGATCAGGAGAAGGCCTTTGACCGCGTCGATCATCGGTACCTCTTCAAAGTGCTTGAACGGTTTGGACTTGGTCCGACCTTCATTTCTTACATTAAGATACTGTATAACAATATCTCTAGTGTGCTTAAGATAAACAATGGACTTGTTACACCCTTGCCTGTCAACAGGGGAATTCGACAAGGTTGCCCCCTCTCTGGCTTGCTCTATGCTCTCTCCATCGAACCCTTACTGGGTTATTTGCGTGCTAGACTAACCGGGGTTGGGTTTTCTCATCTTGAACGGCCCATTAAGGTGCTGGCATATGCTGATGATGTGTGTGTTTTTGTGCGGAACCTCAATGACATTAACGTTGTCCGTTATTGTCTATCCGTGTTTGAAAAGGCTTCTTCAGCCAAAGTGAATTGGAGAAAACGAGCGCCATTTGGCTTGGTCCGTCATGTCACTCGGCACCCAAACTTCCTGCTCCTCTTGCATGGGCCACTGATGGCGTGAAATACCTTGGAGTGTTCTTGGGTAATGACGCCACAGTAGCAAAGAATTGGGCTGGTCTGTTGGATCTTGTTGAAGGGAAACTGCAAAAATGGAGAAATCTGATAACACAACTGTCTTATCGTGGAAGGGTCTTGGTGATCAACAGTTTGGTGGCCTCTACCCTATGGCACAGGTCTTTGTGCTGCACCCTCCGGTAGTGTTGCTTCAACAGCTCCAGAAGTGCTTTGTGTCTTTCTTCTGGGATGGAAAGCACTGGTTGCGACCCGAGGTCCTCAGCTTGCCACTGACCGATGGAGGCCAAGGCCTGGTTGACATAAAGAGCCGGGTAATGGCCTTTTGACTTTCGGTTGCTCTACGCATGCTGTACATGCACCCCTCTCCACCTTGGGTCGACGTCGCTCGTCGCCTTTTGCAGCAGGCGGGGAGACTAGGCTATGACCACGCTATATTCTTGATGGATCTCTCGCATCTTGATATGTCTCCCCTCTCCAGGTTTTATCAAAGTGTACTAAATGCATGGCGAACTCTAACGACAACAAGAGCTACGCATTCGTACACAAAGCAAATGTTCTTGATGGAACTTTGTTTTACAATTCAATTTTCCATGATATGCTGCTGATAGGTGTCTCGTTCAATGCTTTGTCGCGAAGAACATAAAATCGGTCGCCGATCTTTTAAGCCCAAGTGGCAGTTGGATTGGAGCTGATGCATTGGCAAGCCTGGTTTGGCGTGCGATCCTCCAGAGTTGTGGCACGTATGCTACGCTGTGTGCTTCATACCTATGTACAGCTTGCACCTAACTGGGAGCAAGTCCAAGCAGACAACGAACAAGGTGCCTCTCCTGCTACCTTTCCTGAACTTATTTGCAAGTTTTCTCTTGCCAACTCTCCTCCGTGTACCCCCTTTAGCATAGGATTCAATGGGTTTCCTAAACAAAAAG